>NW_022262910.1:67500-104952 GCF_002021735.2 Oncorhynchus kisutch | reverse complement strand
AACAGAGAGAGAGAAAAGACAAACAGAGAGAGAGAGAGACAAACAGAGAGAGAGACAAACAGAGGGAGAGACAAAGAGAGAGAGAGAGACAAACAGAGCGAGAGAGAGAGACAAACAGAGAGAGAGAGAGAGAGAGAGACAGAGAGAGAGAGACATACAGAGAGAGAGAGAGACAAACAGAGAGAGACAAAACAGAGAGAGAGAGAGACAAACAGAGCGAGAGAGACAAACAGAGCGAGAGAGAGACAAACAGAGAGAGAGACAATCAGAGCGAGAGAGAAAGACAAACAGAGAGAGAGACAAACAGAGCGAGAGAGAGAGACAAACAGAGCGAGAGAGACAAAAAACAGAGAGAGAGAGAGAGAGAGAGAGAGACAAACAGAGAGAGAGACAAACAGAGCGAGAGAGAGAGACAAACAGAGAGAGAGACAAACAGAGCGAGAGAGAGAGAGACAAACAGAGAGAGAGAGAGAGAGACAAACAGAGAGAGAGAGAGAGACAACAGAGAGATAGACAAACAGAGAGAGAGACAAACAGAAAGAGAGACAAACAGAGCGAGAGAGAGAGACAAACAGAGAGAGAGAGAGACAGAGAGAGACAAACAGAGAGAGAGAGAGAGACAAACAGAGAGAGACAAACAGAGAGAGAGAGAGAGAGACAAACAGAGAGAGAGAGACAAACAGAGAGAGAGAGAGACAAACAGAGAGAGAGACAAACAGAGCAGAGAGAGAGACAAACAGAGAGAGAAAGAGCGAGAGAAAGAGCGAGAGAAGAGAGACAAATCAGAGCGAGAGAGGACCAAACAGAGAGAGAGAGTGAGAGACAAACAGAGAGAGAGACAAACAGAGCGAGATGAGGAGAGGACAACAGAGAGAGAGACAAACAGGCGAGAGAGAGGAGAGAGAGACAAACCAGAGAGAGAGAGAGGAAAGAGAGAGAAGAGACAAACAGAGAGAGAGAGACAAACAGAGAGATAGACAACAGAGAGAGAGACAAACAGGAGAGAGAGACAAACAGAGCGAGAGAGAGAGACAGAGAGAGAGAGAGAGAGGAAGAGAGAGAGAGAGACAGAGAGAGAGAGAAGAGAGGAAGAGAGAGGGAGGAGAGAGAGAGAGAGAGGAATGCATGAGTGAAAGAGGAGGTGTGGTGAAAGTAACAGAGAAAAATTTAAAGACCTAGTGAGATGTTGAGAGAGGGAGAGACCCAGAGAGGGATAGACCCAGAGAGAGAGTGAGAGACCCAGAGAGGGAGAGACCCAGAGAGAGAACGAGACCCAAAGCGATTCATAGCTCCTAGATGAGTGTTCCGATTGGTTCCCTACTAGATCCAATGGTTTTTAAAACCAGGCAATCAGCTCCACCGGGCCATTAAGGCCTATTTGCATCTGCTGACATGACAGGTGCTAAGGGACCCACGGTGTGCCCGGACCTCTTGGGCTGCCACCACCAGCGGGCCCACGCACTGTCACAGCCATTAATCAGTGATGAACTCCCAGTGACCAGGGACAGAGGCTGCGTCTCAAAGGGCACCCTATTCCATATTTAGTTTACTACTTTTGACCAGACGCCATCAAAAGTAGTGCACTATGTAGGGAATATGGTGCCATTCGGGACGTAGCCAGAGTACCAGAGACACCGGGGTCGGGTCAAGGGGACTCAGATGCCACCCAGCCATGGCAGACGTCAGGGGGGACAGGGGCAGGAAAGAAGGCCCCTGATGGGCTGGGGATGTTGGCTGGGGGTGAGGGAGGCTGGCAGATGCACAAGCAAAAACCACACACACACACAGAAATAGGTTGTAGTTTTTCTGCATGCATGCACACACACAAGTAAACTCACCCAGGTACACACACATACCAGCATGCACACACACAAGTAAACTCACCCAGGTACACACACATACCAGCATGCACACACACAAGTAAACTCACCCAGGTACACACACATACCGGCATGCACACACACAAGTAAACTCACCCAGGTACACACACATACCAGCATGCACACACACAAGTAAACTCACCCAGGTACACACACATACCGGCATGCACACACACAAGTAAACTCACCCAGGTACACACACATACCGGCATGCACACACACAAGTAAACTCACCCAGTTACACACACATACCGGCATGCACACACACAAGTAAACTCGCCCAGGTACACACACATACCGGCATGCACACACACAAGTAAACTCACCCAGGTACACACACATACCGCATGCACACACACAAGTAAACTCACCCAGGTACACACACATACTGGCATGCACGCACACACCAACCAGTTGTAGGTTTATGGTACTGTATGTATTCATTTGTGGATGTCCATCATCCATTTTGTACAAAATATTACTAATTTGCAATACGTATAATATGTTACGAATTCCAATGTGTTGTGGCTAATGTTAGCTAGGCTTGTGGGTTAAGGTTAGATTTAACATTTTTATTTATTTACTTTTACTGAACCAGGCAAGTCAGTTAAGAACAAATTCTTTTTTACAATTAGGGCCTACCGTTAGGGTTAAGGGTTTGAGTTAGGGTAGAGATTAGGTAGTGGTTAGGTTTAGGGGAAGGGTTATCTAACATGCTAAGTAGTTGCTATTAATTATGTTAAGTAGTAAGCGGTTGCAAAGTTTCTAATTAGCTAAAATGCTCAAGTTGTGATTTGAACACGCAACCTTTGGATTGCTAGACGTTCGTGTCACACGCCCACCCATCAACCCTGACCAACCACACTCCTTCATTACACACCCACCCATCCACCCTGACCAACCACACTCCTTCATTACACACCCTGACCAACCACCCTGACCAACCACACTCCTTCATTACACACCCTGACCAACCACCCTCCTTCATTACACACCCACCCATCCACCCTGACCAACCACCCTCCTTCATTACACACCCACCCATCCGCCCCTGACCAACCACACTCCTTCATTACATACCCAACCATCCACCCTGACCAACCACACTCCTTCATTACACGCCCACCCATCCACCCTGACCAACCACACTCCTTCATTACACACCCACCCATCCACCCTGACCAACCACCCTCCTTCATTACACGCCCACCCATCCACCCTGACCAACAACACTCCTTCATTACACACCCACCCATCCACCCTGACCAACCACCCTCCTTCATTACACACCCACCCATCCACCCTGACCAACCACACTCCTTCATTACACACCCACCCATCCACCCTGACCAACCACCCTCCTTCATTACACGCCCACCCATCCACCCTGACCAACCACCCTCCTTCATTACACGCCCACCCATCCACCCTGACCAACCACCCTCCTTCATTACACGCCCACCCATCCACCCTGACCAACCACCCTCCTTCATTACACGCCCACCCATCCACCCTGACCAACCACCCTCCTTCATTACACGCCCACCCATCCACCCTGACCAACCACCCTCCTTCATTACACGCCCACCCATCCACCCTGACCAACCACACTCCTTTGTTTTTGCCTTAATGAACCTTCTGTCTTATGTAACCATACCAACATAACATCCTAACATATCATACACATCAAAGATTTACGTTTATTATGTTACCTCTACTCTTTGAGGCCGCGCACACACACACAACACACACACACACAACACACACACACACACACACACACACACACACACACACACACACACACACACACACACACACACACACACCGTCACCATGGAGCGCCTTAATGGTATTCGTATCTCTGGGCCCATTTGATGTGCATTTACAACATAGCGAAAGATTCCTAGTGTACCTCAGCTCTGGCCTCTAGAAATTTTGATGGGAGAGAGAGATGTTGCTATGTGCCTATAAGACAGGGTATCCTGATAGGAGAAGGGAGGGAGAGATGTTGCTATGTGCCTATAAGACAGGGTATCCTGATAGGAGAAGGGAGGGAGAGATGTTGCTATGTGCCTATAAGACAGGGTATCCTGATAGAAGAAGGGAGAGAGAGATGTTGCTATGTGCCTATAAGAGAGGGAATCCTGATAGGAGAAGGGATGGGGAGATGTTGCTATGTGCCTATAAGACAGGGTATCCTGATAGGAGAAGGGAGAGAGAGATGTTGCTATGTGCCTATAAGACAGGGTATCCTGATAGGAGAAGGGAGGGAGGGATGTTGCTATGTGCCTATAAGACAGGGTATCCTGATAGGAGAAGGGAGGGAGAGATGTTGCTATGTGCATATAAGACAGGGTATCCTGATAGAAGAAGGGAGAGAGAGATGTTGCTATGTGCCTATAAGACAGGGAATCCTGATAGGAGAAGGGATGGAGAGATGTTGCTATGTGCCTATAAGACAGGGTATCCTGATAGGAGAAGGGAGAGAGAGAGATGTTGCTATGTGCCTATAAGACAGGGTATCCTGATAGGAGAAGGGAGGGAGAGATGTTGCTATGTGCCTATAAGACAGGGTATCCTGATAGGAGAAGGGCGGGAGAGATGTTGCTATGTGCCTATAAGACAGGGTAACCTGATAGGAGAAGGGAGGGAGAGATGTTGCTATGTGCCTATAAGACAGGGTATCCTGATAGGAGAAGGAAGGGTGATATGTTGCTATGTGCCTATAAGACATGGTATCCTGATAGGAGAAGGGAGGGAGAGATGTTGCTATGTGCCTATAAGACAGGGTATCCTGAAGAAGGGAGAGAGAGATGTTGCTATGTGCCTATAAGACAGGGTATCCTGATAGCAACATCTCTCCCTCCCTTTTCCTATGTGCCTATAAGACAGGGTATCCTGATAGGAGAAGGGAGGGAGAGATGTTGCTATGTGCCTATAAGACAGGGTATCCTGAAGAAGGGAGAGAGAGATGTTGCTATGTGCCTATAAGACAGGGTATCCTGATAGCAACATCTCTCCCTCCCTTTTCCTATGTGCCTATAAGACAGGGTATCCTGATATAGGAGAAGGGAGGGAGAGATGTTGCTATGTGCCTATAAGACAGGGTATCCTGATATAGGAGAAGGGAGGGAGAGATGTTGCTATGTGCCTATAAGACAGGGTATCCTGATAGGAGAAGGGAGGGAGAGATGTTGCTATGTGCCTATAAGACAGGGTATCCTGATAGGAGAAGGGAGGGAGAGATGTTGCTATGTGCCTATAAGAGAGGGAATCCTGATATAGGAGAAGGGAGGGGAGATGTTGCTATGTGCCTATAAGACAGGGTATCCTGATATAGGAGAAGGGAGGGAGAGATGTTGCTATGTGCCTATAAGACAGGGTATCCTGATAGGAGAAGGGAGGGAGAGATGTTGCTATGTGCCTATAAGACAGGGTATCCTGATATAGGAGAAGGGAGGGAGAGATGTTGCTATGTGCCTATAAGACAGGGTATCCTGATAGGAGAAGGGAGGGGAGATGTTGCTATGTGCCTATAAGACAGGGTATCCTGATAGAAGAAGGGAGGGGAGATGTTGCTATGTGCCTATAAGACAGGGTATCCTGATAGGAGAAGGGAGGGGGGATGTTGCTATGTGCCTATAAGACAGGGTATCCTGAAGAAGGGAGGGAGAGATGGGAGATGACAGTGGTCACTGGGGAACACACACAAACACACACGTACACCCACTCACAAACCAATTTCTCCAGCATGAGCTACCGTATACAGCTATTCAAGCTAACACCTCGTGGAGATTGCAGACACTCTTAGTACAGTCCACTGTTCACACACAGTCCCGCTTCACACACTCCATCACACACACTCCATCACACACAGTCTATCGCACACAGTGTATCACACAGACTTGATCATGACTGTGATGTGCCAGGGGAAATGTGAAGGAGCAGATCATCACCGCTATCAGCCTCCTCTAAAAGCCCTTCTCTGTGATGGGAGAGACAGAGAGGGAACTGTAACTAGCTGGCTCCAGGCACCGGCGACTGTGTGTTTGTGTGTGTTTGAGTGTGTGTGTAGTAGGTAGCAGTGCAGGAGGCAGTGTGACTATGTGTGAAACATCCACTATACATGTAGGATGTAACTTGACATGGATCTAGGTATTCTAGGTATTCTAGGTATTCTGCCCATTCGGTTTTAGTCTTCCATTAATCCCTCTCTTTGTGAGGCTCCTCTTGGCCTCTTCTCCACCTCTGTCACACTGTTCTCCCAAGCAGCAAGCTGCCTCCCATATTGAGCCAGGTCACCCATGATACAAGTCTGTATTCGTTGTCCATCCATGTCTGAGGAAGTCGGGAGATGACGTGGACACCGGCCACTAGAGGCAACAGTGAGCGCTGTTACCTTTCAAGTCAGTTTTGGTTTTGCTAGGGTGTTGTTGACTGGGATGGTGGATGGTGGTAAGCATCTGCCTCTGTTACCAAAGGTTTCAACTTCAAATCCAGCGGATAGAAGGTATTTTTTAAATTTCTGTTTTAAGCCTATTCCAAACCTTAACCCTTACCTTCAAACTTCGAAATGTGATGTTTGAGAAACATGGATGAACTTCTGTGAGACTGTGAGAGTGAGAACTAGCTGATAGACTGTGAGAGCTAGTTGATAGACTGTGAGAACTAGCTGATAGACTGTGAGAGCTGGTTGATAGACTGTGAGAACTAGCTGATAGACCGTGAGAGCTAGTTGATAGACTGTGCGAGCTAGTTGATAGACCGTGAGAGCTAGTTGATAGACTGTGCGAGCTAGTTGATAGACCGTGAGAGCTAGTTGATAGACTGTGCGAGCTAGTTGATAGACTATGAGAGCTACCTCATTTGGCCGCCTTTCCTTCCAGTTCTCTGCTGCCTGTGACTGGAACGAATTGCAAAAATCGCTGAAGTTGGAGACTTTTATCTCCCTCACCAACTTTATACATCTGCTATCTGAGCAGCTAACCGATCGCTGCAGCTGTACATAGTCCATCTGTAAATAGCCCACCCATTTTACCTACCTCATCCCCATACTGTTTTTATTTATTTACTTTTCTGCTCTTTTGCATACCAGTATCTCTACCTGTACATGACCATCTGATCGTTTATCACTCCAGTGTTAATCTGCTAAATTGTAATTATTCGCCTACCTCCTCATGCCCTTTGCACACAATGTATATAGACTCTTTAAAAAAAAAATCTACTGTGTTATTGACTTGTTTATTGTTTACTCCATGTGTAACTCTGTGTTGTTGACTTGTTTATTGTTTACTCCGTGTGTAACTCTGTGTTGTTGACTTGTTTATTGTTTACTCCGTGTGTAACTCTGTGTTGTTGTCTGTTCACACTGCTTTATCTTATGTTTTATCTTGGCCAGGTCGCAGTTGTAAATGATAACTTGTTCTCAACTAGCCTACCTGGTTAAATAAAGGTGAAATTTAAAAAAATTGATTGTGAGAGCTAGTTGATAGACTGTGAGAGCTAGTTGATAGACTGTGAGAGCTAGTTGATAGACCGTGAGAGCTAGTTGATAGACTGTGATGTGAGAGCTGGTTGATAGACTGTGAGAGCTAGTTGATAGACTGTGAGAGCTAGTTGATAGACCGTGAGAGCTAGTTGATAGACTGTGAGAGCTGGTTGATAGACCGTGAGAGCTAGTTGATAGACTGTGAGAGCTGGTTGATAGACTGTGAGAGCTAGTTGATAGACCGTGAGAGCTAGTTGATAGACCGTGAGAGCTAGTTGATAGACTGTGAGAGCTAGTTGATAGACTGTGAGAGCTAGTTGATAGACTATGAGAGCTAGTTTATAGACTGTGAGAGCTAGTTGATAAACTGTGAGAGCTAGTTGATAGACTGTGAGAGCTAGTTGATAGACTGTGAGAGCTAGTTGATAGACTGTGAGAGCTAGTTGATAAACTGTGAGAGCTAGTTGATAGACTGTGAGAGCTAGTTGATAGACTGTGAGAGCTAGTTGATAGACCGTGAGAGCTAGTTGATAGACTGTGAGAGCTGGTTGATAGACTGTGAGAGCTAGTTGGTAGACCGTGAGAGCTAGTTGATAGACTGTGAGAGCTAGTTGATAAACTGTGAGAGCTAGTTGATAGACTGTGAGAGCTAGTTGATAGACTGTGAGAGCTAGTTGATAGACTGTGAGAGCTAGTTGATAGACTGTGAGAGCTAGTTGATAGACTGTGAGAGCTTGTTGATAGACTGTGAAAGCTAGTTGATAGACTGTGAGAGCTAGTTGATAGACTGTGAGAGCTAGTTGATAGACTGTGAGAGCTAGTTGATAGACTATGAGAGCTAGTTGATAGACTATGTTAGACTGTGAGAGCTAGTTGATAGACTGTGAGAGCTAGTTGATAGACTGTGAGAGCTTGTTGATAGACTGTGAAAGCTAGTTGATAGACTGTGAGAGCTAGTTGATAGACTGTGAGAGCTAGTTGATAGACTGTGAGAGCTAGTCGATAGACTATGAGAGCTAGTTGATAGACTATGAGAGCTAGTTGATAGACTATGAGAGCTAGTTGATAGACTGTGAGAGCTAGTTGATAGACTGTGAGAGCTGGTTGATAGACTGTGAGAGCTAGTTGATAGACTATGAGAGCTAGTTGATAGACTGTGAGAGCTAGTTGATAGACTATGAGAGCTAGTTGATAAACTGTGAGAGCTAGTTGATAGACTGTGAGAGCTAGTTGATAGACTATGAGAGCTAGTTGATAGACTGTGAGAGCTAGTTGATAGACTGTGAGAGCTAGTTGATAGACTATGAGAGCTAGTTGATAGACCGTGAGAGCTAGTTGATAGACTATGAGAGCTAGTTGATAGACTATAAGAGCTAGTTGATAGACTATGAGAGCTAGTTGATAGACTATGAGAGCTAGTTGATAGACTATAAGAGCTAGTTGATAGACCGTGAGAGCTAGTTGATAGACTGTGAGAGCTGGTTGATAGACTGTGAGAGCTAGTTGATAGACTGTGAGAGCTAGTTGATAGACCGTGAGAGCTAGTTGATAGACTGTGAGAGCTGGTTGATAGACCGTGAGAGCTAGTTGATAGACTGTGAGAGCTGGTTGATAGACTGTGAGAGCTAGTTGATAGACCGTGAGAGCTAGTTGATAGACCGTGAGAGCTAGTTGATAGACTGTGAGAGCTAGTTGATAGACTGTGAGAGCTAGTTGATAGACTATGAGAGCTAGTTTATAGACTGTGAGAGCTAGTTGATAAACTGTGAGAGCTAGTTGATAGACTGTGAGAGCTAGTTGATAGACTGTGAGAGCTAGTTGATAGACTGTGAGAGCTAGTTGATAAACTGTGAGAGCTAGTTGATAGACTGTGAGAGCTAGTTGATAGACTGTGAGAGCTAGTTGATAGACTGTGAGAGCTAGTTGATAGACCGTGAGAGCTAGTTGATAGACTGTGAGAGCTGGTTGATAGACTGTGAGAGCTAGTTGGTAGACCGTGAGAGCTAGTTGATAGACTGTGAGAGCTAGTTGATAAACTGTGAGAGCTAGTTGATAAACTGTGAGAGCTAGTTGATAGACTGTGAGAGCTAGTTGTTAGACTGTGAGAGCTAGTTGATAGACTGTGAGAGCTAGTTGATAGACTGTGAGAGCTTGTTGATAGACTGTGAAAGCTAGTTGATAGACTGTGAGAGCTAGTTGATAGACTGTGAGAGCTAGTTGATAGACTGTGAGAGCTAGTTGATAGACTATGAGAGCTAGTTGATAGACTATGTTAGACTGTGAGAGCTAGTTGATAGACTGTGAGAGCTAGTTGATAGACTGTGAGAGCTTGTTGATAGACTGTGAAAGCTAGTTGATAGACTGTGAGAGCTAGTTGATAGACTGTGAGAGCTAGTTGATAGACTGTGAGAGCTAGTCGATAGACTATGAGAGCTAGTTGATAGACTATGAGAGCTAGTTGATAGACTATAAGAGCTAGTTGATAGACTGTGAGAGCTAGTTGATAGACTATGAGAGCTAGTTGATAGACTGTGAGAGCTAGTTGATAGACTGTGAGAGCTAGTTGATAGACTATGAGAGCTAGTTGATAGACTATGAGAGCTAGTTGATATATTATCTCTCTCTTTTACCATCTTTTTTCTCTGTATGTTTCTATCCTTCTTCTGTTTATCCCCCTATCTGAATCTCTGTCTTTTAATTCCACTATTGCTCTCTCGCTCCTTTCTTCTTCATCCCTCCTTCTACTGTGTTTCTGTATCTGTCAAAAACAGTGCACACGCAGGGAAGCCCTGACTCTCCCCTCTCAGTCCTGCTGGGCTTTACTGCATGATATCATGGGCTGTGGAAGGGAAAAGGCTAGATGTTTATTTTAACCCAAAGAAGAAGCTGACAGCCCTGCTAAAGAGCTGCGGAGAAACATGTAATTTAGGTATCAGCAAGCTCCCGTGGAAATGCGGCAAAGAGCACTGAAAACACAGTGATGGACAAACAAATTGCAGAGAGGAAAAGAGTTGAAGAGTAAAAGATGGGGGAGAAGAGAAGGGATGGAAGTTTGAGAGTGGGCAAGAGAACAACATAATAAGGCGGAAAGAGACGACAATCCATTCTGTGAATATCCAGTTTAACAACACGGCACGTTATTGTGGTGGATCTTCTTGTGATTTTCTTGTCCCCAGATTTGAACCTTGGGCCATTTTTCACTATCCGTGTCTTTGTGTGACTGTATAAAAGAACATAATTGTAGTGTGGCTAGATGGGAGCTGTACTGGCCGGGATTATTGTATGCGTATCATTTGTACAATCATGTTTTTTCTGTAGTGTATTGTAAGCATGATGGCTGGGCACCGGTAGGTGCTTCGCCTGGAAGCAGACCTTAATATTTGAATTGTGTTTTTCCTCACTGTTACTGAGCAGAGATTATAACATTGTTGAGTTTATACTGAGATTGTACTATGTACTCTGAAATAGGATTGCTGTGTCTAGAGCAGAGCAGCATTGTGCTGGATCAGAAGGTGTTTGACCACCTGTTCTCTCAGTGTGTGTGTGTGTGTGTGTGTGTGTGTGTGTGTGTGTGTGTGTGTGTGTGTGTGTGTGTGCTCCCCCCTTTCCTAGCTGTCACTTTGATGCACAAGGTAATCAGGCCGGCTAATGAAGTCCTCGGGCATGTTAATGACTGTCTAAACTCCCTGTAAGACTCTCTCTCCCTCTCCCCTCCGCCAACGGGACACTACACACCCCGTTCCCACGCCTCCATACCACACAGGTCAGCGTTTCCATTTAAATCCAATTACCCACGGCATATTTCATTCTCTGGCCCCGGGTCTTCAGCGGCAACAAAAACAAGAAAACAACTCATTGCAGGCATCAGTCATCAATGAAAATGAATCGATGCAATAATGTGACAGGTAATATAAGGAGTTGGGACGCAAATAGAATAGACCACCGAAAGGACCTGGTTGAGATCTCCTTGGTATTCTACTCTCTATGCTCTCCCCCTGAACTTCAGGCCTTATTGATTTGGAGTAGGTCTTTTTCATTTCATTGTTGACAGGAACACGATACCGTGTGTATATTATTTTCTATTATTGCTCCATAACTTACGTACATCAGTGGAATTGTAGTAATTTTCTGTTGTTTTTAAGGGGTTGGTTCTCCATCAGTTTCTTGTCAACGCTGTGACACGTTTGGTAATGACTTTATCCACGGCGACAGAATGCATATTGAAATAGATTGAAGTTATTGTGAAAGGAAGATGAGCGTGTATTGGGGGATTCATTCCTCTGTCCTCTGGCCGGGATGCGCCGAAAATGATTGCGTTTGTCATAGTTTTGGCTTTCATTAGAAGTGGAGATCGAAGCAGTGTCCTTCTTTTCCCCCTCCGCCGTTCTGCACGGAGAAGGGCACAAAGTCAATACAGTATAAAACTAGTCAGCCATTCAGAGCACTGAAGCTGAGTACACCAAGCTGGACGAGGAGAAGAGGAGGAGGGTTACACCGGGTCAAATCAACAAAGGTGCGAACATAAAAGTATTTTCTTCGAGAGTCTTCCTTGTAAAATCAGTGTATGTTTTCTGAAAGATTCGCTTGGCATTGAAGGTAACCCGAGCTCGCTACGGTGGTGCGGCATTCACAAAAGCACACGCAATGTCAACGTTTTCTGCATCGTTAGAGAACAGAGGTGAACCTCCGCATCCACCAACAACAAGGTCTCCCAGGCTTTTAGTCTACACGTTCAGGAGTGAACCGCAGACCGTTAATGTGTTTCCCTTATCACCGGCAGAAAGATAATAGCTCCTACAATCCCACCCTGGACGGGCGCACACAGCACTCAGCCTTCAATACCACACCGTATCTCAGAACCAACTCCAAAAGCTTTTCACACTGACTTTAAACCTTCTTATGTGTTTATCTTGGATGAATAAACAGCGTCGCGCGAAGGAGAAGGTAGACAGTAGAGGTTACAACTGTGTACTTTTGTTACGATCCGGCATTCATGTCGAGGACCCAATTGCTGGATCTTTCAACAGCGAAGCAAAACTCTGTGTTCTCTTTGTGAGTGATGCTGGTAGCTGCAGACACTGATGGATGGATAGATACAGCGCCTTGCAAAAGTATTCATCCCCGTTGGAGTTTTTCCTATTTTGTTGCATTAGAACCTGTCATTTAAATGGATTTTATTTGGTTTTCATATGATGGACATACACAAAATAGTACAAATTGGGGAAGTGAAATGAACAAAAAGAATCCCCCCCTTTGCTATGAAGCCCCTAAATAAGATCTGGTGCAACCAATTACCTTCAGCAGTCACATAATTAGTTAAATGAAGTACACCTGTGTGTAATCTAAGTGTCACAGGGTCTGTCACATGATCTGAGTATATATACACACACCTGTTCTGAAAGGCCCCAGAGTCTGCAACACCACTAAGCAAGGGGCACCACCAAGCAAGCGGCACCATGAAGACCAAGGAGCTCTCCAAACAGGTCAGGGACAAAGTTGTGGAGAAGTACAGATCAGGGTTGGATTATAAATCAAATATTGAAATTTTGAACATCCCACGGAGCACCATTAAATCCATTATTTAAAAAATGGAAGGAATATGGCACAACAAACCTGCCAAGAGAGGGCCGCCCACCAAAACTCATGGACCAGGCAAGGAGGGCATTAATCAGAGAGGCAACAAAAAGACCAAAGATAAGGAAGGAGGAGCTGCAAAGCTCCACAGCGGAGATTGGAGTATCTGTCCACAGGACAACTTTAAGCCGTACACTCCACAGAGCTGGGCTTTATGGAGGAGTGGACGGAAAAAAGCCATTGCTTAATGAAAAAAATAAGCAAACACATTTGGGGTTCACCAAAAGGCATGTGGGAGACTCCACAAATATATGGAAGAAGGTGCTCTGGTCAGATGAGATTAAAATGTAGCTTTTTGGCCATCAAGGAAAATGCTATGTCTGGCGCAAAATCACCCCGAGAACACCATCCCAGCATCATGCTGTGGGGATGTTTTTCATCGTCAGGTACTGGGAAACTGGTCAGAATTGAAGGAATGATGGATGGCGCTAAATACAGGGAAATTCTTGAGGAAAACCTGTTTCAGTCTTCCAGAGATCTGAGACTGGGACAGAGGTTCATCTTTCAGCAGGACAATGATCCTCAGCATACTGCTAAATCAACACTCAAGTGGTTTAAGGGGAAACATATAAATGTCTTGGAATGACCTAGTCAAAGCCCAGACCTCAATCCATTTGAGAATCTGTGGTATGACTTAAAGATTGCTGTGCACCAGTGGAACCCATCCAACTTGAAGGAGCTTGAGAAGATTTGCATTGAAGAATGGGCCAAAATCCCAGTGGCTAGATATGCCAAGCTTATAGAGACATATCCCAAGAGACTTGCAGCTGTATTTGCTGCAAAAGGTGTCTCAACAAAGTATTGACTTGGGGGGGGGGGGGGGGGGGGGGGGAGTTAACAATGAACAATAGACACTAATCCTTTGTATGTTTTTGTCATATTTATTGTTTATTTTGCACCTTCAAAGTGGCAGGGATGTTGTGTAAATCAAATTATACAAACCCCCCCAAAATATGTTTTAATTCCAGGTTGTAAGGCAACAAAATAGGAAAAATGTGAAGGGGGGTGAATACTTTCGCAAGCCACAGTAACTGAAGATAAGGACTAGAGGTCGCCCGATTATGATAGTTCAATGCCGATACCAATACCGATTATTGGAGGACCAAAAAAAGCCGATACTGATTAATCAGTATATATATATATATATATATATATATATATATATACACAGTGGGGCAAAAAGGTATTTAGTCAGCCACCAATTGTGCAAGTTCTCCCACTTAAACAGATGAGAGAGGCCTGTAATTTTCATCATAGGTACACTTCAACTATGACAGACACAATTGTAAAAAAAAATCCAGAAAATCACATTGTAGGATTTTTAATGAATTTATTTGCAAATTATGGTGGAAAATAAGTATTTGGTCACCTACAAACAAGCAAGATTTCTGGCTCTCACAGATCTGTAACTTATTCTTTAAGAGGCTTCTCAGTCCCCCACTCGCTACCTGTATTAATGGCACCTGTTTGAACTTGTTATCAGTATATAAGACACTGTCCACAACCTCAAACAGTCATACTCCAAACTCCACTATGGCCAAAACCAAAGAGCTGTCAAAGGACACCAGAAACAAAATTGTAGACCTGCACCAGGCTGGGAAGACTGAATCTGCAATAGGTAAGCAGCTTGGTTTGAAGAAATCCACTGTGGGAGCAATTATTAGGAAATGGAAGACATACAAGACCACTGATAATCTCCCTCGATCTGGGGCTCCACGCAAGATCTCACCACGTGGGGTCAAAATGATCACAAGAACGGTGAGCAAAAATCTCAGAACCACACGGGGGGACCTAGTGAATGACCTGCAGAGAGCTGGGACCAAAGTAACAAAGCCTACCATCAGTAACATACTACGCCGCCAGGAACTCAAATCCTGCAGTGCCAGACGTGTCCCCCTGCTTAAGCCAGTACATGTCCAGGCCCGTCTGAAGTTTGCTAGAGAGCATTTGGATGATCCAGAAGAAGATTGGGAAAATGTCATATGGTCAGATGAAACCAAAATAGAACTTTTTGGTAAAAACTCAACTCGTCGTGTTTGGAGGACAACGAATGCTGAGTTGCATCCAAAGAACACCATACCTACTGTGAAGCATGGGGGTGGAAACATCATGCTTTGTGGCTGTTTTTCTGCAAAGGGACCAGGACGACTGATCCATGTAAAGGAAAGAATGAATGGGGCCATGTATCGTGAGATTTTGAGTGAAAACCTCCTTCCATCAGCAAGGGCATTGAAGATGAAACATGGCTGGGTCTTTCAGCATGACAATGATCCCAAACACACCGCCCGGGCAACGAAGGAGTGGCTTCGTAAGAAGCATTTCAAGGTCCTGGAGTGGCCTAGCCAGTCTCCAGATCTCAACCCCATAGAAAATCTTTGGAGGGAGTTGAAAGACCGTGTTGCCCAGCAACAGCCCCAAAACATTACTGCTCTAGAGGAGATCTGCATGGAGGAATGGGCCAAAATACCAGCAAGTGTGTGAAAAACTTGTGAAGACTTACAGAAAACGTTTGACCTCTGTCATTGCCAACAAAGGGTATATAACAAAGTATTGAGATAAACTTTTGTTATTGACCAAATATTTATTTTCCACCATAATTTGCTAATAAATTAATTTAAAATCCTACAATGTGATTTTCTGGATTTTTTTCCCTCATTTTGTCTGTCATAGTTGAAGTGTACCTATGATGAAAATGACAGGTCTCTCTCATCTTTTTAAGTGGGAGAACTTGCACAATTGTTGGCTGACTAAATACTTTTTTGCCCCACTCTATACTTTGCATGGGCTTATGGTGAGAGGTTATTGTCGTCACGACGACTTTTCTTTTCACTATTCCCTAGAAGGTTTGTCGCGTGGCGGACCCAATTTTCATAACTCATGTTCTACATATCCTCCTCTTGTTGTGAAATGGTCAGTATGTTAGACTGTGACATCCCCTGGCTGGGCCGCCTTAAATAACGACGAAAGAAGTAGACATTTCTGCCACTGTCAGAGCTATCCTTATCGAGTGCAACATCGCTACCGACTCGAATGGCTTTCAGCTGTACCGCTTCCCTATAGGGCGAAGAGTGTATTTAAAAGTTCAGCCACCATTATTTAGTCATAATATCATTTGGCTACCATTAGCTCCGAGCCAGGAGAGTGCTCTTCACACACTAGTGTAGTTACTCAGGCCCTGCTCCTGGGGAGAGGGGATAATGAGATTTATAAACAAAAGGGAGCCATTTTGGCAGGCGCTCGCGTACCTCAATGGGGCTCTCCCATTCACAATGGTCAGAGATGAAAAGGAGTTAACAATGAACAATAGACACTAATCCTTTCTCTCTTCAGCAGATTTAGCTCACGCTCGCCGCCATCTCTCCCTTAAAGGCCTGTTTACAGTATGGCCCTAGCTACAAACAGGTGATAGTGAGCCCAGAGCTAGATACACACGTGTGAGGAGTTTACAGCACTGAGCGACGGCGGGGTTTTAAATCCTTTCATTTTCTGTATGAGGATGAAACTGTATTGTATTGTATTCTCTCTGCATCCTTTCTCATCCTCTCTCTCTTTAGTCTTCACTCTCTCTCATTTCTTAACACTCCCATGCTGGGTCACTTACATTTTTAAATAGACAAAAAAGGACCCCAAGTAGTATATTCAGTATCTGATGAGCTGGCCTGTGAAGAGCCTGACTGTAATCATAGAAAGCTGCTCTGAGCTGTGGGCTGGCAGGGAGTCGGGCAGTGCCAGCAGGGACAGTCTTGCTCTGTGAGATTCCTCTGACAAGAGCGTGGCACGATGAAACCAGATGAAAACACCTTAACATTAGTCTCTCAGTCCACTGTGCCCAATAATCCAAAATACATCAAGGCTTCTCAGCTCTGTGGGTTGACTTTAATTGGAACTTTGTTCGACGAGAAAGAGAGTGACGGAGAGAATTGGCTGAGAAGTTTAGTGGCCTAATGGCCGTCTTCATTGAGCTGAGGATTTGAAAAGAAAATGGCCTCGCGTTTGTTCTTCTTTGACCAGGTTCTGTCTGTAATTTTAGTGGCGTCAGTATGTAGACGGGCCTATAGCGGATGTTGTGAAGTTGAAATGAGGGCGATGAGGTTAACAGCGGAAAGAAACGTTTGCTAGCATCACATCAATGCAGAACAAAACGGTTCTCCATGTTTTCACTTGCTTAGAGTGTTGCGATGGCTTTTGGCGTCAGTATTTCCCATGGGTTATTGTCACGACTACACAGGGAGTCAGGAAGCAGGTGCAGAAGGAGAGTTTAATAACAATGATGAAAGGCAAATGAACAAAACAGGCGTATTGAACATGAAAGCAAAGCAATACTGCCTGATGACTGAGGGTTGAATAAAGGGAAGGTATTCAAGGTGATGAGGAAGTCCAGGTGTGCGTAATGATGGTTGCCAGGACTGGTGGTTAGTAGACCGGCAACATCGAGCTGCTGGAGAGGAAGAGAAGCAGTAGGCGTGACAGCTATGACCTATTGGTTGGTACAGTTGCAGCTGACTTAGGACTTATGATTTTGTCCTGGCTTTAAATGATGGGTTTGTGTCACAAGAAAACGGCAAATGTTTTTGGTCTGTATCACCTACCACTGTTTGGCTACCATTTGGTGAAAGCCATTACAACTTCAATATGCAGAAGCACGCATTGTAGCAAGTATTGTCAATGTCTATATCTGAAGAGAAAATGCAAACTTTTATCTGTTATTCTGTCAATAATGCTGACAGTGGCTTCTAAAGAGTGTTGTTGATTCAGTAATGTATTGGTATTCAAAGCACTCCCTCTTATAACAAGTTTGATGCCTTTGGGACTGTCTTTCAAATGAGTATGAAAAAAGACTTCAATCTCTCTTATCTCAGATGTACTACGGTGGTGCTGCTGTCGATCAGTATTCTCTAAATACGAAAGTATTGCCTGATCATTCATGGTGGGACTTGGAAGTGGTACAGACAACATCTGAAAGTTGAACAAAATGTTAAAGCGAAACATCATCAAGAAGAATCACCAAGCACTTCCTGTACATGTCCGACTCAGCCCTCTACTGCTTATTGCTGAGTTTCTTGGGTAAAACGCACTTCTCTTTTAGCCCACTTATCCCTCCATCCTCTTCTTACCCAATCCTGTACTTCTCCTCAGAGCTTTGATGTCATTCCTTCATCCCTCCATCCTCTTCTTACCCAATCCTGTACACTTCTCCTCAGAGCTCTGATGTCATCCCTCCATCCATCCCCGATCCCAAGTGGGTTTTACGCCACTGTCCCATCACATACGCATGGCCTCCATACATTTCTCTCAGAGTCTGTCTGTAGTACTTTAAAGCCATTCCTCTCAGCGGAGGCAGAGACTGGACCCTCCAGTTGTAGAATCGATCCTGGTTTAATATAACTGGAAGGCCCGTTAGGTGAAGCTCTGTGGTCATTTACAGATCGGGATAATAAAGGGCCTCACTTGGAACAACGTCGGTGTCGGGACTTCTCTGTCATCCAGCCATCTCTGTAGAGCTCTTATACTGTTTCTACCAGTACTTATAAAGATTCCAAAGATGGAGGACAGAGGATTGGTGTACTGGAACATAGGTTGCCAGTGAGCTAAGAAATGGCTCTGACAGGACACGGAAGAGAAGGTTTCAGTGTGTGGTTTTGTTACGGATATAAAGGACATATCATCTCATTCTTCCATCTTCTTGGATTTTTATACATTGTATAGTAAGCCATTTTGTTTCCTACGCTGGTGGATTTATATAAAGGGTTACGTCATGATAATCGCATCACTTATGTGAACATTTTCTGTCTTTAAATCATTATCTTCCAGGAAGTTATGCTGTTTCTCGATTTTCAGGGCAGGTTGTCTTCTAAGATTGGTCACAATTGTTACTCACACAATAGTCTTACTGGAATTGTTGCTGAAGGGGAGAATGTAAGTAAGTTGAAAAGTGCAGAACCATTACTGACCAGAACTGTCTGTCCCTTATGCACGACAGCAGAAAGCAGTATCACTGGTTGAAGTTTTGGATGACTCATGCCAAACCATTCAAAGAAATGGACCCGACTGCTTCAAAGAAGGCAAATCAGGCTACACGGTGTGCGTTCTGTGGTTTACATGTATACGGTTTTAAATTCCTACAGGCTTCAATATCTCTGCAGTGGTGTTACTATAATGTATTTTTTGAATGAATGTGAACGTGAGATCCATGAACATTTGAAATGGGTGGCATATGGCTGTGTACCTGAGCTCTCTGGTTTAGTATGGCTGTGTACCTGAGCTCTCTGGTTTAGTATGGCTGTGTACCTGAGCTCTCTGGTTTAGTATGGCTGTGTACCTGAGCTCTCTGGTTTAGTATGGCTGTGTACCTGAGCTCTCTGGTTTAGTATGGCCGTTACCTGAGCTCTCTGGTTTAGTATGGCTGTGTACCTGAGCTCTCTGGTTTAGTATGGCTGTGTACCTGAGCTCTCTGGTTTAGTATGGCTGTGTACCTGAGCTCTCTGGTTTAGTATGGCTGTGTACCTGAGCTCTCTGGTTTAGTATGGCTGTGTACCTGAGCTCTCTGGTTTAGTATGGCTGTGTACCTGAGCTCTCTGGTTTAGTATGGCTGTGTACCTGAGCTCTCTGGTTTAGTATGGCTGTGTACCTGAGCTCTCTGGTTTAGTATGGCCGTTACCTGAGCTCTCTGGTTTAGTATGGCCGTTACCTGAGCTCTCTGGTTTAGTATGGCCGTTACCTGAGCTCTCTGGTTTAGTATGGCCGTTACCTGAGCTCTCTGGTTTAGTATGGCTGTGTACCTGAGCTCTCTGGTTTAGTATGGCTGTGTACCTGAGCTCTCTGGTTTAGTATGGCCGTTACCTGAGCTCTCTGGTTTAGTATGGCTGTGTACCTGAGCTCTCTGGTTTAGTATGGCTGTGTACCTGAGCTCTCTGGTTTAGTATGGCTGTGTACCTGAGCTCTCTGGTTTAGTATGGCTGTGTACCTGAGCTCTCTGGTTTAGTATGGCTGTGTACCTGAGCTCTCTGGTTTAGTATGGCCGTTACCTGAGCTCTCTGGTTTAGTATGGCTGTGTACCTGAGCTCTCTGGTTTAGTATGGCTGTGTACCTGAGCTCTCTGGTTTAGTATGGCTGTGTACCTGAGCTCTCTGGTTTAGTATGGCTGTGTACCTGAGCTCTCTGGTTTAGTATGGCTGTGTACCTGAGCTCTCTGGTTTAGTATGGCCGTTACCTGAGCTCTCTGGTTTAGTATGGCTGTGTACCTGAGCTCTCTGGTTTAGTATGGCTGTGTACCTGAGCTCTCTGGTTTAGTATGGCCGTTACCTGAGCTCTCTGGTTTAGTATGGCTGTGTACCTGAGCTCTCTGGTTTAGTATGGCCGTTACCTGAGCTCTCTGGTTTGGTATGGCAATTACCTGAGCTCTCTGGTTTAGTATGGCTGTGTACCTGAGCTCTCTGGTTTAGTATGGCTGTGTACCTGAGCTCTCTGGTTTAGTATGGCTGTGTACCTGAGCTCTCTGGATTAGTATGGCTGTGTACCTGAGCTCTCTGGTTTAGTATGGCTGTGTACCTGAGCTCTCTGGTTTAGTATGGCTGTGTACCTGAGCTCTCTGGTTTAGTATGGCTGTGTACCTGAGCTCTCTGGTTTAGTATGGCTGTGTACCTGAGCTCTCTGGTTTAGTATGGCCGTTACCTGAGCTCTCTGGTTTAGTATGGCCGTTACCTGAGCTCTCTGGTTTAGTATGGCCGTTACCTGAGCTCTCTGGTTTAGTATGGCCGTTACCTGAGCTCTCTGGTTTAGTATGGCTGTGTACCTGAGCTCTCTGGTTTAGTATGGCTGTGTACCTGAGCTCTCTGGTTTAGTATGGCTGTGTACCTGAGCTCTCTGGTTTAGTATGGCCGTTACCTGAGCTCTCTGGTTTAGTATGGCTGTGTACCTGAGCTCTCTGGTTTAGTATGGCCGTTACCTGAGCTCTCTGGTTTGGTATGGCAATTACCTGAGCTCTCTGGTTTAGTATGGCTGTGTACCTGAGCTCTCTGGTTTAGTATGGCTGTGTACCTGAGCTCTCTGGTTTAGTATGGCCGTTACCTGAGCTCTCTGGTTTAGTATGGCTGTGTACCTGAGCTCTCTGGTTTAGTATGGCTGTGTACCTGAGCTCTCTGGTTTAGTATGGCCGTTACCTGAGCTCTCTGGTTTAGTATGGCCGTTACCTGAGCTCTCTGGTTTAGTATGGCCGTTACCTGAGCTCTCTGGTTTAGTATGGCCGTTACCTGAGCTCTCTGATTTAGTATGGCCGCTACCTGAGCTCTCTGGTTTAGTATGGCCGTTACCTGAGCTCTCTGGTTTAGTATGGCTGTGTACCTGAGCTCTCTGGTTTAGTATGGCTGTGTACCTGAGCTCTCTGGTTTAGTATGGCTGTGTACCTGAGCTCTCTGGTTTAGTATGGCCGTTACCTGAGCTCTCTGGTTTAGTATGGCCGTTACCTGAGCTCTCTGGTTTAGTATGGCTGTGTACCTGAGCTCTCTGGTTTAGTATGGCTGTGTACCTGAGCTCTCTGGTTTAGTATGGCCGTTACCTGAGCTCTCTGGTTTAGTATGGCCGTTACCTGAGCTCTCTGGTTTAGTATGGCTGTGTACCTGAGCTCTCTGGTTTAGTATGGCTGTGTACCTGAGCTCTCTGGTTTAGTATGGCCGTTACCTGAGCTCTCTGGTTTAGTATGGCTGTGTACCTGAGCTCTCTGGTTTAGTATGGCCGTTACCTGAGCTCTCTGGTTTGGTATGGCAATTACCTGAGCTCTCTGGTTTAGTATGGCTGTGTACCTGAGCTCTCTGGTTTAGTATGGCTGTGTACCTGAGCTCTCTGGTTTAGTATGGCCGTTACCTGAGCTCTCTGGTTTAGTATGGCTGTGTACCTGAGCTCTCTGGTTTAGTATGGCTGTGTACCTGAGCTCTCTGGTTTAGTATGGCCGTTACCTGAGCTCTCTGGTTTAGTATGGCCGTTACCTGAGCTCTCTGGTTTAGTATGGCCGTTACCTGAGCTCTCTGGTTTAGTATGGCTGTGTACCTGAGCTCTCTGGTTGAGTATGGCCGTTACCTGAGCTCTCTGATTTAGTATGGCCGCTACCTGAGCTCTCTGGTTTAGTATGGCCGTTACCTGAGCTCTCTGGTTTAGTATGGCCGTTACCTGAGCTCTCTGGTTTAGTATGGCCGTTACCTGAGCTCTCTGGTTTAGTATGGCCGTTACCTGAGCTCTCTGGTTTAGTATGGCCGTTACCTGAGCTCTCTGGTTTAGTATGGCCGTTACCTGTATTTGTCTAGCGTCCCTTTATGTGAGTACACTACAGCGTCTGCCAGGAGGTCTGGACTTTATGGCACAGGCTGAGGGAATGGTTAGGTGGGGACTGAAATCTGTCTAGTTACACTTTTTTTTTAAGGAACAACTTGTTGTAGGGTAGAACTTCACAGGCCAACTTCAAACCTGTGACACAAATGAAACATAACGAGAACGTAAATAAGAGCATGAAAGTTTCATGCTTTTCTTTCTTCTAGTTTTGTAATAAAGTTTGTAAAATGGCATATCAGAAATCCTCAGGCAGTTTCAGAAGGCTGTTTTTAAAGACAGGGAAGGGAGGCAGGGAAGATCAGTGCGCCGGCGTTTGATAACAATATTTTTCCCACCCCGGTTCTGTTGTTCTCACTGGGGGGGAAGACTTGGTGCACTGCCGGGAGCCTCGCCAGCTGATTTGGTGGCTTGTTAGAAATGATTGCTTTATAATTACCTTCGACGCGTTGTGTGCGAGCCTCGTGAGCAGCGTTCTATGATACTGTATTAGTCCTAATGAACCAGTCCATATGCTAGCAATCTGCTTGTGAGACAAGACAGCGGGAAACGGAGACCGTTTTGCCTCTTTTCTCAGACGTTTACATCTCCAGCTCCAACTGGGCCTCCTGAAGATGATGAGAAGCAAAGGTTTGGGGAAGGTGGGGGGCAGCAAACATGTCCGCTGAGACGCGATTCGCCAGGGAGCCTCAGCTTTCCAAAGAGACGTTATTTCATTCGCTCAAAGTTTCAGAAGTGTATTTATAGGCTACATGCATAAGAATGCTATGATGTTTCATCTGCTAACTCCGTTGAATGAGGGTTTCCCCTGGTTTCCAACCTAACTGCAGTAGAGTGAAGGAGCAAAGCACTCTGTAAGTACAATGCTCATACACAACCTGCACTCTGCGATCAGATGGTGTATCTATCTACTGTGTGGGGGACTAGAGGCAGTAAACGCACTTACAGCGCCATGTCTCTATTGTCGGTAATTAATCATGCAAATTAGCTTTTGTAGGTACCCTTGGGACGGCCAGATTTGAAGTTTACATTAAAATGTGAGTTAGCTCCACATGCTAGATCATGATAGCGGAGCCAACTTGATTTCTTCCACCCTTCTGCCTCAGGATCTACGGCGGCTATTTTGTTGTTACCCATGACGGTTGGCATTAGTGTAGCAATTTCTCAAAGTCACAGTACTGTAAAGTTGATATAGACAGACTACTGGCAAAGTGTTCAATGGACTGTTTTAATGCCTAACTGTTTGATGTAGTTGTTCATAGGCCTACAATCTTAGTTTTTGGGAGTGGAGGATGGTATTTCCATAACATTTACTAGAAGTTAAAGGTCCAATGCAGCGGTTTTTATCCAAATATCAAATCGTTTCTGAGTAACGATTAAGTACCGTACTGTGATTGTTTTTAAGTAAAATTGTCAAAAAGAAACAAAGATTGCTTCTTAGCAAAGAGCAATTTCTGGGAGTGGTCTGAGTGGGGAGGGGAAAACTAGCTGTTATTGGCAGAGAGGTTTGTAAACTCTCTTTCTTATTAGTCTATTAACCAATTTACCGCCCAATGATGTCACCTGGCACGTCAACTCCATCCAACCAACACAGGCTGAAATTTCAGACTGTTTTTTTTCAAACAGCTCTCAAACTAAAATAATTTTCAGAATTTCACAGAATAGTTCCAACCTCATAGTGTGGAAGTATATATAAAACACAGAAAAATCACATTTTCGACTGCACTGGGCCTTTAATCAGTTGATGTCAGTTTGGTTCTTCTCCTTCATGCCCCAGGGATTAATTTCCTACATATATATAATTCTCATTGTATCAGTTCAACCATTGGCTGCACAGTTTGGTCTCATCCTTACAGAGTGAACACACCTAGGCTTCTGCATAGTAAATATCCCTTACCCAGCCCATACTGAACATCCCCTACCCAGTCCATACTGAAGCCCATAATAAACATCCCCTACCCAGCCCATACTGAAGCCCATACTGAACATCCCCTACCCAGCCCATACTGAAGCCCATACTGAACATCCCCTACCCAGCCCATACTGAAGCCCATACTGAACATCCCCTACCCAGCCCATACTGAAGCCCATACTGAACATCCCCTACCCAGCCCATACTGAAGCCCATACTGAACATCCCCTACCCAGCCCATACTGAAGGCCATACTGAACATCCCCTACCCAGCCCATACTGAAGCCCATACTGAACATTCCCTACCCAGCCCATACTGAAGCCCATACTGAACATCCCCTACCCAGCCCATACTGAAGCCCATACTGAACATCCCCTACCCAGCCCATACTGAAGGCCATACTGAACATCCCCTACCCAGCCCATACTGAAGGCCATACTGAACATCCCCTACCCAGCCCATACTGAAGGCCATACTGCACATCCCCTACCCAGCCCATACTGCACATCCCCTACCCAGCCCATAATAAACATCCCCTACCCAGTCCATACTGAAGCCCATACTGAACATCCCCTACCCAGCCCATACTGAAGCCCATACTGCACATCCCCTACCCAGCCCATAATAAACATCCCCTACCCAGTCCATACTGAAGCCCATACTGAACATCCCCTACCCAGCCCATACTGAAGCCCATACTGCACATCCCCTACCCAGCACATAATAAACATCCTCTACCCAGCCCATACTGAACATCACCTACCCAGCCCATAATAAACATCCCCTACCCAGCCCATACTGAAGCCCATACTGAACATCCCCTACCCAGCCCATACTGAACATCCCCTACCCAGTCCATACTGAAGCCCATACTGAACATCCCCTACCCAGCCCATACTGAACATCCCCTACCCAGTCCATACTGAAGCCCATACTGAACATCCCCTACCCAGTCCATACTGAAGCCCATACTGAACATCCCCTACCCAGCCCATACTGAAGCCCATACTGAACATCCCCTACCCAGTCCATACTGAACATCCCCTACCCAGCCCATACTGAAGCCCATACTGAACATCCCCTACCCAGCCCATACTGAAGCCCATACTGAACATCCCCTACCCAGCCCATACTGAACATCCCCTACCCAGCCCATACTGAACATCCTCTACCCAGCCCATACTGAACATCCTCTACCCAGCCCATACTGAACATCCCCTACCCAGCCCATACTGAACATCCCCTACCCAGCCCATACTGAAGGCCATACTGAACATCCCCTACCCAGCCCATACTGAACATCCCCTACCCAGCCCATACTGAAGGCCATACTGAACATCCCCTACCCAGCCCATACTGAAGGCCATACTGAACATCCCCTACCCAGCCCATACTGAACATCCCCTACCCAGCCCATACTGAAGGTCATACTGAACATCCCCTATCCAGCCCATACTGAAGGCCATGCTGAACATCTCCTACCCAGCCCATTCTGAAGCCCATACTGAACATCCCCTACCCAGCCCATACTGAACATCCCCTACCCAGCCCATACTGAAGGCCATACTGAACATCCCCTACCCAGCCCATACTGAAGGCCATACTGAACATACTCTACCCAGTCCATACTGAAGGCCATACTGAACATCCCATACCCAGCCCATACTGAAGGCCATACTGAACATCCTCTACCCAGCCCATACTGAAGCCCATACTGAACATCCCCTACCCAGCCCATACTGAACATCCTCTACCCAGCCCATACTGAACATCCCCTACCCATCCCCTACCCAGCCCATACTGAAGGCCATACTGAACATTCCCTACCCAGCCCATACTGAAGGCCATACTGAACATCCCCTACCCATCCCCTACCCAGCCCATACTGAAGCCCATACTGAACATCCCCTACCCAGCCCATACTGAAGGCCATACTGAACATCCCCTACCCAGCCCATACTGAAGGCCATACTGCACATCCCCTACCCAGCCCATACTGCACATCCCCTACCCAGCCCATAATAAACATCCCCTACCCAGTCCACACTGAAGCCCATACTGAACATCCCCTACCCAGCCCATACTGAAGCCCATACTGCACATCCCCTACCCAGCCCATACTGCACATCCCCTACCCAGCCCATAATAAACATCCCCTACCCAGTCCATACTGAAGCCCATACTGAACATCCCCTACCCAGCCCATACTGAAGCCCATACTGCACATCCCCTACCCAGCACATAATAAACATCCTCTACCCAGCCCATACTGAACATCACCTACCCAGCCCATAATAAACATCCCCTACCCAGCCCATACTGAAGCCCATACTGAACATCCCCTACCCAGCCCATACTGAACATCCCCTACCCAGTCCATACTGAAGCCCATACTGAACATCCCCTACCCAGCCCATACTGAACATCCCCTACCCAGTCCATACTGAAGCCCATACTGAACATCCCCTACCCAGTCCATACTGAAGCCCATACTGAACATCCCCTACCCAGCCCATACTGAAGCCCATACTGAACATCCCCTACCCAGTCCATACTGAACATCCCCTACCCAGCCCATACTGAAGCCCATACTGAACATCCCCTACCCAGCCCATACTGAAGCCCATACTGAACATCCCCTACCCAGCCCATACTGAACATCCCCTACCCAGCCCATACTGAACATCCTCTACCCAGCCCATACTGAACATCCTCTACCCAGCCCATACTGAACATCCCCTACCCAGCCCATACTGAACATCCCCTACCCAGCCCATACTGAAGGCCATACTGAACATCCCCTACCCAGCCCATACTGAAGGCCATACTGAACATCCCCTACCCAGCCCATACTGAACATCCCCTACCCAGCCCATACTGAAGGTCATACTGAACATCCCCTACCCAGCCCATACTGAAGGCCATGCTGAACATCTCCTACCCAGCCCATTCTGAAGCCCATACTGAACATCCCCTACCCAGCCCATACTGAACATCCCCTACCCAGCCCATACTGAAGGCCATACTGAACATCTCCTACCCAGCCCATACTGAAGGCCATACTGAACATACTCTACCCAGTCCATACTGAAGGCCATACTGAACATCCCATACCCAGCCCATACTGAAGGCCATACTGAACATCCTCTACCCAGCCCATACTGAAGCCCATACTGAACATCCCCTACCCAGCCCATACTGAACATCCTCTACCCAGCCCATACTGAACATCCCCTACCCATCCCCTACCCAGCCCATACTGAAGGCCATACTGAACATTCCCTACCCAGCCCATACTGAAGGCCATACTGAACATCCCCTACCCATCCCCTACCCAGCCCATACTGAAGCCCATACTGAACATCCCCTACCCAGCCCATACTGAAGGCCATACTGAACATCCCCTACCCAGCCCATACTGAAGCCCATACTGAACATCCCCTACCCAGCCCATACTGAACATCCCCTACCCAGCCCATACTGAACATCCCCTACCCAGCCCATACTGAAGCCCATACTGAACATCCCCTACCCAGTCCATACTGAAGCCCATACTGAACATCCCCTACCCAGCCCATACTGAAGCCCATACTGAACATCCCCTACCCAGCCCATACTGAACATCCCCTACCCAGCCCATACTGAAGGCCATACTGAACATCCCCTACCCAGCCCATACTGAAGGCCATACTGAACATCCCCTACCCAGCCCATACTGAAGGCTATACTGAACATCCCCTACCCAGCCCATACTGAACATCCCCTACCCAGCCCATACTGAAGGCCATACTGAACATCCCCTACCCAGTCCATACTGAAGCCCATACTGAACATCCCCTACCCAGCCCATACTGAAGGCCATACTGAACATCCCCTACCCAGCCCATACTGAAGGCCATACTGAACATCCCCTACCCAGCCCATACTGAACATCCTCTACCCAGCCCAGCATCAGTACAGCATCGGCAACGTGCATGGCGTCTTTACTAGCGTCAGATGCAGCCTCGCTTTAATCACTGTATCCAGGCTTTAACTGTTATGGGGCTTCGTTGCCAGCCGCCACCGCTTCCTCAAAACGTGACAAGAACATGCTCCGGAAGGCGAGCGTCGTTGACGGCGTGGGCCAGGGGAGCAGGGGCCGTGTGCAAACATCACACAATGAATATTTTATTGGACGTTTAAAAGGGGCGGCGACAGGCGGTTAAACTGTTGTCTGGCAGTCGGTGTTTCCTTTAACGATACTTCGATCTGATCTTGACTATTAGTGAAGATCATGTCGTAGCTTAGTGCCCGTTTAGTGTACTAGGGTCTTAGATGTCCAAACTAGAAAACAACCACTCACCTCCTAATGTAAGGCTGTTAGTATATTATATGATGTTGGTATCATCTGTTCAGCTTCCTCTGAATACTCTAAATCTTCTAGACCTTCCACCCATAATGTATCTCAATGACATGGTTTCTCTCACACACAGACAATCTACACGTAAAATATCTACGTATACTGTATCCATAAAACCTATACATGTAAATATGTACATATTTACAGTCCAGGTCAAAAGTTTTAGAACACCAACTCATTCAAGGCTTTTCTTTATTTGTACTGTTTTCTACAGTGTAGAATAATAGTGAAGACATCAAAACCATGAAATAACACATATGGAGTCATGTGGTAACTAAAAAAGTGTTAAACAAATAAAGATATATTTTATATTTCAGATTCTTCAAAGTAGCCATCCTTTGCCTTACTTTTTTGCCCCACTGTATATATAATATGCACCAGCCGGGCAACACGCCTGTTGCCAGCCTACCTACCACTATTTCAAATGCAAATACCACTTGTGCATTCGACAAACAAACAACCTGTTGACCAGCCACAAACAATGTCCCATTGTACAGTATGTCACATAATACATCTCCATATATGGCCTTCTTCCTGGCTATTCCATATTTATGTATACATTGGAAGGTTTTATTCCGTGGTACATAATATGTAATGGACAGCGAGGCGAGTTTGGCACCCGAGCGGGTTTGACATTCAAACAGATCTGAAGCGCAGAGACCAGGCAGACTCAGCTGGCGGTTTACATCTCTTTAAACCTAGGGCTCTTCTGGCAGCCGCTCAGAACAGCCAGACCCAGATGTTGGGTGTATAGCCGGCCGTGGCTGACGGCCAAGTGCTGTGCGGTGGTGGCTAGGTGAGAAAGGGATGGAGAGGGAGGGAGGGGAGCAGGGGTAGAGGGGAGAGACATAAGGATGTGAGATAGAGAGAGAGCAGGGGGTGGGGGGGGGGGGGTCGAAAGATGAGAGAAGGGGGAGAAAAGACAGTTAGGATGAGGAAGACTGAGAGACTATGAGAGCGAGGGGGAGAGGGAGGATGTGGAAGAGAGAGATTAGATGAGGGAGAGAAGAGAGAGAGAGACGCTGGCTCAGTGTGCTACAAGGACAGATGCTGCGTTTGAATGTATCACCAGTGAACAGAGCTTTATCTGGCTGTGTTCTGTTTTACAGCAGGCGGTTGGGTTTACAAGAGCACAGAAAATAGAATGCAGTCTTGCAATCGATTACTAGTGCCAGTTTAAAACACAGATAGATAGCTATGCTATTTATACATTATTAACACTGTAGGCTACTCATTGGGACTTTTGCACAGAGATGAAGGCGTCCATATGTAATTACCGGATAATAAATTGTCATGATAGTAATGTGTGTGTGTGTGTGTATTTTTGTGCGAGTGAGCAAACGTGTGTATGCTGCGAGTATGTGCATGCATGTGTGTGTGTGTGAGTGTATCCGTATAGCTTCCGTCCCTCTCCTCACCCCAACCTGGGCTCGAACCAGGGACCCTCTGCACACATCAACCACAGTCACTCACGAAACATCGTTACCCATCGCGCCACAAAAGCCACGGCCCTTGCAGAGCAAGGGGAACAACTAATTCTAGGTCTTAGAGCGAGTGACGTCACCGACTGAAACACTATTAGCGTGCACCACCGCTGACTAGCTAGCCGTCCCAGTCCATGTGTTAGCATGTGACACTGCTCTCATATGTTGTCATCCTTGAGCCAGCATAATCCCAACCACTACACAGAACCCACCAGTCCCCTGTACCCCACCATGTCCTCTCATCCAGCAGACAGGACACCCACCAGTCCCCTGTACCCCACCATGTCCCCTCATCCAGCAGACAGGACACCCACCAGTCCCCTGTACCCCACCATGTCCTCTCATCCAGCAGGCAGGACACCCACCAGTCCCCTGTACCCCACCATGTCCTCTCATCCAGCAGGCAGGACACCCACCAGTCCCCTGTACCCCACCATGTCCTCTCATCCAGCAGACAGGACACCCACCAGTCCCCTGTACCCCACCATGTCCCCTCATCCAGCAGGCAGGACACCCACCAGTCCCCTGTACCCCACCATGTCCTTTCATCCAGCAGACAGGACACCCACCAGTCCCCTGTACCCCACCATGTCCTCTCATCCAGCAGACAGGACACCCACCAGTCCCCTGTACCCCACCATGTCCCCTCATCCAGCAGGCAGGACACCCACCAGTCCCCTGTACCCCACCATGTCCTCTCATCCAGCAGACAGGACACCCACCAGTCCCCTGTACCCCACCATGTCCTTTCATCCAGCAGGCAGGACACCCACCAGTCCCCTGTACACCACCATGTCCTCTCATCCAGCAGGCAGGACACCCATCAGTCCCCTGTACCCGACCATGTCCTCTCATCCAGCAGACAGGACACCCACCAGTCCCCTGTACCCCACCATGTCCCCTCATCCAGCAGGCAGGACACCCACCAGTCCCCTGTACCCCACCATGTCCCCTCATCCAGCAGGCAGGACACCCACCAGTCCCCTGTACCCCAGCATGTCCTCTCATCCAGCAGGCAGGACACCCACCAGTCCCCTGTACACCACCATGTCCTCTCATCCAGCAGGCAGGACACCCACCAGTCCCCTGTACCCCACCATGTCCTCTCATCCAGCAGGCAGGACTCCCACCTGTCCCCTGTACCCCACCATGTCCTCTCATCCAGCAGGCAGGACACCCACCAGTCCCCTGTACCCCACCATGTCCCCTCATCCAGCAGGCAGGACACCCACCAGTCCCCTGTACCTCACCATGTCCTCTCATCCTGGGTTCTTAGTATTCATGGCCATAATGCTGCCTCCCTGGGGAGGGAGAGAGAGGTAATACCTGCTACTCCCTATCCTCTCCTCCACTGTTAATTTCATCCCTCTATCCTACACGCTTCCCTAGTCACTGTCCTTATCCTCCCTTCCTTCTCTTCACCCTCTCATCCCTCCATCCTCCACTCTTCCCTAGTCACTGTCCTTATCCTCCCTTCCTTCTATTCACCCTTTCATCCCTCCATCCTCCACTCTTCCCTAGTCACTGTCCTTATCCTCCCTTCCTTCTCTTCACCCTTTCATCCCTCCATCCTCCACTCTTCCGTAGTCACTGTATCCATCTTCCCCTCTTGCCTTCCATCCCTCACTCCACTCCTCCCTAATAAGCGCCCCCAATCCTCCCCTCCATCCCTCTATTTCTCTTCAACCTCCCCTCGATCCCTCTTTTTCTCTTCAATCCATCCCTCCATCCTCTCCTAGTTCCCCCCCCCCCCCTCCCTTCCTTCCCCCAGGCAGCCTCTGTCACCTGGGCAGCAGCTGGCGGAGGCGGCTCCCCTCTCTGTGCCCACTGTGCCCGTGCCAGGCTCACAGCCTCTGGCAGGAGGTGGCAGTGATGCCAGGTGAGCCATTAACACAGCCACCCTCCAGGCATGTAGCCCTCACATCCAAGTGTGAGTGTGTGTGAGTGTGTGTCTGCGTTTCCGTGTAATGCCCACACATTGAGGACCACACACACACAAACACACACAAACACACACACAGCACATACACTCATATGCAATCACACATGTTCACTCTCCAACCAACACATGCAAGGACACATACTCAAACTCATACAATCTGGTGAAAAGGATGTTGTTGCCAAGACACATTCACAAATCCAGGCCTTTGGATGTGCAGTACTTAAGGTCCAGCCCCACAGTACAGCTGGTGTCAACAGGATACAAAGTGTATCATTGAAGAGGTTGAGACTGAGACAGGTAGTGTGCATTGGCTTCAGTGAGAGTTGATACACTCAGTGACCATGTAGTGTGTGTGTGGCCTGCAGGTCAAGAAGTGTGTGTGGGCTCTGTTGGCTTGTCTTCCCTTACCGGGAAGACAACCTAGCAGGCATGAGGCTGAGGGGTCTCTTTATCTCTATATCTCTCTCTTTATCTCTCTCTTTATCTCTATCTTTCTCTCTCTTTATCTTTCTCTCTCTCTCTCTCTCGCTCTCTCTCTTTCTCTCTCTCTCTCTTTCTCTCTCTCTTTCTCTCTCTCTCCCCTTTAAAAGGGATGGACATCTGCCAGGATCCTTTTCAGCTACTCAGTCAATTCTCTGCCTCCCTGTGTGTATTTCAGAGGCTAGAGCGAGATAGAGAAATGGATTGAATTCCTGTCTCTCCCACTAACCCTCTGTACTACTGTATAGTCTGGGGTTTTGTCTGTCGTCTGTCTGTCTGTCTGTCTGTCTGCAGCACATGGAGCTGGTTAGGTGGCTCTTTCAGTGTTACAAGCGTTTGTCTGTCTGTCTTGCCAGCTGCTGCTTTCTATGTAGCGTGATTCTATTCAAATGGCTTCCTCCTCCTCCTCCCCTTCTTCAGGAAATGTAGAGGCAACAGACACACACACACTGTCACTTTCAGTCACATTTTCCTCCCTTCTCCTGTGCCTATGGTGTTGAAGGACTGCCTGATGCGTTAATGACTATGAATTCCAAAGGTTTTAGAATGGACAATTCTGCCACTTATTTACATAATATCCAGTTAACCACAGGAAGCATATTGGGCGGCCATTCACAAGGTTTATCACTGTTAAGACCTCTTAGTAGAATGGCGTAGCCTAAGGATTTGGAACGAGCCTCTTTCTATGATCTTGACGGATGGCCATTGATCGTCATATGTTGTATTGTCCAACCGCCATTATATTTATCCAGGGTTTGTTTCGTTTTAGTTGTTGAAGAAGAGCAATGAATGAGATGCAATCATTCAAGTTTTCATTTGACTTATGCATCCTTATTGAACTGTTAGGGTAACTAGTGTCACACTTGGATAAGGTGTGTGTGTGTGTGTGTGTGCGTGTGTGTGCGTGTGTGTGTGTGTGTGTGTGTACTATAAGACATTGATTTAAGTGTACAGCTGGGGATGTGAGACGTCCAACAATGCAGTTAGAAACGCGTGAACTCAGACAAGATCAATAGCTCAGCCTAATCAATCTTAGTCTCTCCTGCTTTCTTCCTCTCTTTGCTCTCTCTCTCTCTCTCTCTCTCTCTCTCTCTCTCTCTCTTTCTCTCTCTCTCTCTCTCTCTCTCTTTCTCTCTCTCTCTCTCTCTCTCTCTCTCTCTCTCTCTCTCTCTCTCTCTCTCTCTCTCTCTCTCTCTCTCTCTCTTCTCTCTCTCTCTCTCTCCTCTCTCTTCTCTCTCTCTCTCTCCTCTCTCTCTCTCTCTCTCTCTCTCTCGCTCTCTCTCTCTCTCTCTCTCTCTCTCTCTCTCTCTCTCTCTCTCTCTCTCTCTCTCTCTCTCTCTCTCTCTCTCTCTCTCTCTCTCTCTCTCTCTCTCGCTCTCTCTCTCTTGCTCTCTCTCTCTCTCTCTCTTTCTCTCTCTCTCTCTCTCTCTCTCTTTGCTCTCCCTCTCTCTCTTTCTCTCTCTCTCTTTGCTCTCCCTCTCTCTCTTTCTCTCTCTCTCTCGCTCTCTCTCTCTCTCTCTCTCTCTCTCTCTTTGCTCTCTCTCTCTCTCTCTCTCTTTCTCTCTTTCTCTCTCTCTCTCTCTTTGCTCTCTCTCTCTCTTTCTCTCTTTCTTTCCTTCTCTCTCTCTCTTTCTCCTGCTTTCTTCCTCTCTCTCTGGTTTATCCATACATCTCCATTTTGGATAGATAATTCTTTGTGTTGTTTGAGTTTTCCAATTTTCCCAGAAGTAGTTAGATTATATGGATTCTTCAATTACATTGAGCTGATGTCTGACCTGCTGTTCCTTCGTTTTCCGTAGTGTATTTCTGTATTGTTTTAGTGATTCCCCTTAGTGAAGGTGTAGGCTCAGGTCTGTATTGTGTTAGTGATTCCCCTTAGTGAAGGTGTAGGCTCAGGTCTGTATTGTTTTAGTGATTCCCCTTAGTGAAGGTGTAGGCTCAGGTCTGTATTGTGTTAGTGATTCCCCTTAGTGAAGGTGTAGGCTCAGGTCTGTATTGTTTTTGTGATTCCCCTTAGTGAAGGTGTAGGCTCAGGTCTGTATTGTTTTAGTGACTCCCCTTAGTGAAGGTGTAGGCTCAGGTCTGTATTGTTTTAGTGATTCCCCTTAGTGAAGGTGTAGGCTCAGGTCTGTATTGTGGTAGTGATTCCCCTTAGTGAAGGTGTAGGCTCAGGTCTGTATTGTTTTAGTGATTCCCCTTAGTGAAGGTGTAGGCTCAGGTCTGTATTGTTTTTGTGATTCCCCTTAGTGAAGGTGTAGGCCCAGGTCTGTATTGTGGTAGTGATTCCCCTTAGTGAAGGTGTAGGCTCAGGTCTGTATTGTGGTAGTAATTCCCTATAGTGAAGGTTTAGGCTCAGGTCTTCTGGAACTTTGTTTTTGGTTGGATGGGTTTCTCAATTTCTTTCCTAGGTTGTTGCATTCTTCATCAAACCATTTGTCATTGTTACTTTTCTTAGGTTGTCTGCTTGACATTTTTAGATTTGATGTTGTGGCTATTTTCAAAGAGAGGGTTAGGTCTGCTCTATACCAAATTAGCATACCCCCTGAGTCTCTTCCCTGTTTCAGGGAGTGGGACTACCAGCACTCTGTAACCTAGAGGGCCACTCCAGTGGGTCCTCCATCTCCATTGTAGGTTGACAATGTCTGTATTTCCGATTTCTTGGATGAAGTCTGCATTCCTGCTCTTTAGGCCAAAGGCAGATGACCTCATACCTTGTATATTCCAGGATGAGATTGAAAAAAGCTTTGTGTTCCAGAGGGTTTAGTGTTGTTTTTGTGTGGTTTAGGCCCGATCATCACATTAGGTGTGAGCAGAGTATATTGAGCATCTGATACATACATCTTAGGTTGCAGGATAGGGCTAAGGCAGGTGTAATAGTGGGGGTTGGGCCTGTTGCTCTGCTCGTGGCCTGGGCATACAGTACCAGTCAAAAGTTTGGACACACCTACTCATTCAAGGGTTTTTCTTTATTTTTTCATCTTTGTAAAATAATAGCATCAACACTATGAAATAACACACATGGAATCATGTAGTAACCAAAAAAAGTGTTAAACAAACCAAAATATATTTTAGATTCTTCAAAGTAGTCACCCTTTGCCTTGTTGACAGCTTTGCACACTCTTGGCATTCTCTCAACCAGCTTCACCTGGAATGATTTTCCAACAGTCTTGAAGAAGTTCCCACATATGCTGAGCACTTGTTGGCTGCTTTTCCTTCACTCTGCAGTCCGACTCATCCCAAATTATCTCAATTGGGTTGAGGTCGGTTGACTGTGGAGACCAGGTCATCTGATGCAGCACTCCATCACTCTCCTTCTTGGTCAAATGGCCCTTACACAGCCTGGAGGTGTGTTGGGTCATTGTCCTGTTGAACAACAAATGATAGTCTGACTAAGTGCTCACTGCAGTATGCTGTGGTAGCCATGCTGGTTAATTGTGCTTTGAATTCTAAATAAATCACTGACAGTGTCACCAGCAAAGCACCTCCACACCATCACACCTCCTCCTCCATGCTTCACGGTGGGAACCACACATGCAGAGATCATCCGTTCACCTACTCCGCGTCTCACAAAGACACAGCAGTTGGAACCAAAAATCTCAAATTTGGACTAATCAGACCAGAGGACAGATTTCCACCCATTGTGCTGTTGAGGTTCTGCTATTGGTCTGAGCTGGGCTGTTCTGCTGGCTTGTCTAGGGGGGTATTCTGCTCCCTGTCACACCTCAGCTTTCTGACCTCGTCCTTCAATGCTATGTGTGCCTCTTTAAGTTCTCTCACCTCAGTCCGTAGAACAGCCAGCTCTCTCAGACAGCCGTCCATCTACACCTTCTGCCCTCCGGGTCTTGTTAGGGGGGTGTTGTTGTGCTGGTCTGTTTTGTGGGTTTGTTCTGTCTGGATTGTGTGGATTAGTTCTCTGAGCTCCACCATGTCTCTCCAGATCTGTGAATTGTTCCCTCTAAATGATGGAGGAGCAGTGCAGTTGTGGGACCTTGGTTTGTTCAGTGCTGGTGGGGGTGACTATCGTTGTCTGCAGGACATTTTGAAGAGGTGTGATCGGACTCACTCAGGATGGGGGAGACATCACAGAGAGAGAGCTTTTCCTGCTGTGCTCTCTCTCTCTTTGATCCGGAAAAAGTCCTGTTGGAACTGCATGAGGAGGCCCTGCACCATTACTGTCCCAGACTAGTACACATTGACAGAGGTTGTTTCAATTTCCTCAATGTCTAGTATTCTGAGTTTCCACCCTGGGCCAATACCCTCTCTCTTGACATAGGGGTAGTGTGCTCTTATAGCACCGTGCCATGCCAGGGGATGGTCTGTGTTAATATAGCACCATGCCAGGGGATGGTCTGGGTGGAAAATGAACATTCCCCTCTTTGTAGCAGTCAGCAAGTAGTGTCTCTAGATTGTCCTTGAGGAGCTTGTTTTTGTATTTATTCCATGCATGGTTAGTTTTAATATCCATGAGCTATTGTATTGTAATGACCCCTGGACAGGGATAAGTCATTGGGGCTTCAAAGGCCTCTGCATTTGGGTAGGGTAGGGGTGGTGAGTTGGGGGAGAAGAGGATGAATGGGTAGTACAGATCAACTCAGGGGACGGGGGTCACGATATTAACTAATACAATTATACCTTCATCAAGGCCTGCTTAGAGGCCATTGTTCCTCACTGATCGTCTCTCTAGCGAGCCCAACCAACATTAACATTCACCTGCCCTCAATGGAAACACCTCGAAGTTGCATCATTTGAGACTTATTTAATACGCCGTTTTCCCTCATTCCTCCTCCTTTTCTTGATTTCTGGTTAAATCGTGCTCCAGATGTAACTTTGTATGTAGATCGGGTCTGCGTCCCTATTCAATATATAGTGCACTACTTTTGACCAGGGCCCATAGGTTCTGGTTAAAAGTCG
>NW_022262910.1:50000-65000 GCF_002021735.2 Oncorhynchus kisutch | reverse complement strand
GTTGAAGGAGGGTGTGTATGTGCTGGTGACCTCAGCCACGGTAGAGCTGTGAAGATGTTACGGCTTTCTTCCGTCGAAGGAGAGTCGGACCAAAATGCAGCGTGGTTAGTTCGATACATGTTTAATGAAAACGAATACGAACAATACAAAAACAACAAACGGAAAATGTGAAAACCTATACAGCCTGTCTGGTGAATACAAACACACTGAGACAGGAACAATCACCCACGAAAACACTCACAGAATATGGCTGCCTAAATATGGTTCCCAATCAGAGACAACGATAATCACCTGACTCTGATTGAGAACCGCCTCAGGCAGCCATAGACTACGTAGACACCCCACAAAACCCCTAAGACAAAAACACACCACAATAACCCATGTCACACCCTGGCCTGACCAAATAATGAAAGAAAACACAAAATACTAAGACCAAGGCGTGACAGAGGATGACATCATTAGATTGACTTAGAATAGTATAGCAGGTCAAGGCCTGCTATTGCAGTAGAGCCATATACACCCTGAACACATAGTATTACAGTAATACAGCCAGACCTGCTACTGCAGTAGAGCCATATACACCCTGAACACATAGTATTACAGTAATACAGCCAGACCTGCTACTGCAGTAGAGCCATATACACCCTGAACACATAGTATTACAGTAATACAGCCAGACCTGCTACTGCAGTAGAGCCATATACACCCTGAACACATAGTATTACAGTAATACAGCCAGACCTGCTACTGCAGTAGAGCCATATACACCCTGAACACATAGTATTACAGTAATACAGCCAGACCTGCTACTGCAGTAGAGCCATATACACCCTGAACACATAGTATTACAGTAATACAGCCAGACCTGCTACTGCAGTAGAGCCATATACACCCTGAACACATAGTATTACAGTAATACAGCCAGACCTGCTACTGCAGTAGAGCCATATACACACTGAACACATAGTATTACAGTAATACAGCCAGACCTGCTACTGCAGTAGAGCCATATACACACTGAACACATAGTATTACAGTAATACAGCCAGACCTGCTACTGCAGTAGAGCCATATACACACTGAACACATAGTATTACAGTAATACTGCCAGACCTGCTACTGCAGTAGAGCCATATACACACTGAACACATAGTATTACAGTAATACTGCCAGACCTGCTACTGCAGTAGAGCCATATACACACTGAACACATAGTATTACAGTAATACTGCCAGACCCATAGATATAAATACATAGTGTATGACAACAGATATAGACTCAGCTTTTCATTAAGTGTGTGGGTCACAGGAGGCTGGTGAGGCTCATAACCCTAGTGGCCTCCCCTCCCCCTGCCCCATCTCTCACCCTAGTGGCCTCCCCTCCTCCTGCCCCCTCTCTCACCCTAGTGGCCTCCCCTCCTCCTGCCCCCTCTCTCACCCTAGTGGCCTCCCCTCCCCCTGCCCCCTCTCTCACCCTTGTGGCCTCCCCTCCTTCTGCCCCCTCTCTCACCCTAGTGGCCTCCCCTCCTCCTGCCCCCTCTCTCACCCTAGTGACCTCCCCTCCCTCTGCCCCCTCTCTAACCCTAGTGGCCTCCCCTCCTCCTGCCCCCTCTCTCACCCTAGTGGCCTCCCCTCCTCCTGCCCCCTCTCTCACCCTAGTGGCCTCCCCTCCTCCTGCCCCCTCTCTCACCCTAGTGGCCTCCCCTCCTCCTGCCCCTCTCTCACCCTAGTGGCCTCCCCTCCTCCTGCCCCCTCTCTCACCCTAGTGGCCTCCCCTCCTCCTGCCCCCTCTCTCACCCTAGTGGCCTCCCCTCCCCCTGCCCCCTCTCTCACCCTGTCTGGAATGGAGCCAATGGAATGGCATCAAACACCTGGAAACCATGGCAACCATGGAAACCATTGGTTAGATGTGTTTGATACCATTCCACTAACTCCCCTCCAGTCATTACCAGGACCCTGTCCTCATCATGTGCCTCCAACCACCTGTGTATGTGTGTGTGTATGTGTGTGTGTGTGTGTGTGTGTGTGTGTGGTGTAAGGGATGTTAACCTGATGCAATCCTCTTTATAAACGCTGTCCACTATATTTAACTGTGCTGCATTGCATTCTCATTCCAGAGCTGTTGCTACAGGACTTGTTATGAGTCTGAAAGAACGACTTTCTCTTGGCTTTCTATCTCATGAGTTTGTTGTTATTCTGACGCGTGTTCTGACCGGCAGGGTGCTGATTTGATTACGGCGCCACGCGGCGCCTCGTCAGATCATGTCGCTGATAAAGAATGTCTGGGACCCCGACCTGCCCTGCTCACCCCGTCTGTGTTTGGAGGCCAGAGGGGTGAAGGGTAATTTGCATCGTCTCCCTGTCGCCCCTCGCATCTTGTATTCCTTCATTAGTGTTGTCCTTTAACGAGCGGATCAAACGTGAGGGTAATTATTAAATAGATCATATCTCTGCTGTAGCCGTGGCAACGGTCACCAGGCAGGGAGGGAAGCGATGTTTGGAAGCTAGTGGATGATGAGTACTTTTGGTAGACCCTTGTGTGTGTTTGCGTTGTGTGTGTGTGTGTTTGTGTTGTTTGTGTGTGTGTGCGTTCGCATTGCGTTGTGTGTTTCAGTTGTCTGTAGTGTGTGTGCAACAAAAATCTGCCGGTTTGACTTCAGTATTCAACGTTTGTCCAGGAGGGGGATAAACGTCAACAGTTATGTTTAGATACGGGTTGAGGTTTGGGAAAGACCAGAAAAGAAACCATTGGCCCTATTCAGGGAAAGGGAAGGGAAAGGAAACCTAGTCAGTTAAACAACTGAATGCATTCAACAGAAATATGCAGTTGCTAACATATGCTAACACTACTGACATCCTGTACATGGTAGTTGATGTGCTGTGTCCCTGCTGTGACAGCCCTATCTGCACCACCACCACTGTACTGTACACAGTAGCCGTAACTCAGGGCCGGCTGTAAACCTATAAGAGCCATTGTGATGCCCTTGAGTGAGATGGCTCCCTAGCAGTGTGACTAGGACACAGAGTTCCCATCACACACACAAGCACATGCATACACACTAACACACACACGCGCACACACACACACACACACACACACACACACACACACACACACACACACACACACACACACACACACACACACACACACACACACACACACACACACACACACAGACCGCCTAGCACCCATACCCCAAGGCCACCGCTAACGCAGCCATGCCAGCAAATGCATTTACCTTTAAGTTATTTGCATAATTGATTTGCTTGCTATAGACCTTGATGCGGGGCGAGTTACAACCTACCACCCTAAACCCATTGAAAGTGGATGGGAACTAAATATGTGTGTGTGTGTGTGTGTGTGTGTGTGTGTGTGTAGAAAGCCTCCCTGGAGGTTTGAGTTATGAAACCCAGGTACCCTGATATGGGATTTGCACCTAAACAGCCCCACTGCCATTTCAAAATGAATCCCCATAGACATATATCTGGGAGTGGAGGGAGAGGGACCCGCTAGGCAGACGTCTGCAGCTAACCTAGCCCTGAGGTGCTGCCATACTACCATCTAGTTACTGCTACACTATACACTATCTATTTAGAGATTGTTAGAGCAAAGCTACGGTTGGTTGTGTGTGTGTGTGTGTGGGTAGGGGGATTGTGACATCGAATAAATCATGCTTCTGGCATCTCTGACATCACACACATGCACGCAAGCACACACACAAACTACTACAACGGAACACAAAGGGCGTTGATTAAAGCCCATCAATTGTAGTGCAGAAGGAGAAAGGTAAGGGCCTCCACATTGATTCTCTGCTAAAGGGACATAAAGAGAGAATAACTGTCCCACAATCAGCGTCACACCTTCAGCAGGGGGCAATTACACTGACATAAGGTCAGCTAATCCCTGGTTTACACACACACACACAAGTACACACACACAACATACCCACACAGACAGACTTTCTCAAAAACACTCTTTCTTAAACTCTCTCTCTCTCTCTCTCTCTCTCTCTCTCTCTCTCTCTCTCTCTCTCTCTCTCTCTCTCTCTCTCTCTCTCTCTCTCTCTCTGACACACACAGAGCTAAATCCTGTGCCGGTCGATAAGGCGGCAGGGTCCATCGGTCACCAGTGCACACGTGAGCAGACTTTTGAATGATCACTTAGCATGCGTCTTGTAGAAAAGAAACTGACAGATTAGGGAGAAAAGAGGTGTTCTGAGGAGTGAAGCTGGTGATGCTGGTTGGAAATGGAGGGAGAACGTGATGAGCTAGTGGTTTGGCAGGGCTGATTGTGACAGAGATTGGATATGTTTAGAGAGAGACTCTCTCTCTCTCTCTCTCTCTCCTCCTCAGTGTGTAGAAATTCATCAGGCACTCTGATAGATGAGAGTGCATAAAGGGACATGTGGGGTGTAAATCTAACACACACAAACACACTCACACAAACACACACACACACACACACACACACACACACACACACACACACACACACACACACACACACACACACACACACACACACACACACACACACACACACACACACACACACACACACACGTACAGTACACACACACTTCCATCACCTCTCTGACACACACACACACACAGAAACACAATAAGCCCCATGTGCTGCCTATTCAACGTCATCTCATGACAAAGTGTGACAAAGAAGAACGCTGTGTTTTCTCATCCTTCCCTCAATCACAAATGTCTGACCTTCTCCAGTTAATATGACCTTTCTCTCCTCTCGCTCCCTCCTGCACTTCTTTAGACTGATCCCTGACCTGTTGGTATATATATAAACTTATGTACAGGCATGGAGCCACGCTGGAGTAAAGCTGTTCCTAGTCACCGCTTCCCATGTTGGCTTCATTAGCACACAGCCACACAGAGTACAGTAAAACGCCTACAGGCAGCCTGTAATGTTGTTATCTGGCCTGTAGGGGGAGGCCTCACCAGGGAGGGATGTTGTGAGGAACAATGCTAGCGCTTGTTGGCATAAATAAGGTGAGGATTGCACCCCAATATTCTCCTATTTCTCCCAAAATCTAAACTTCATCACTCTCCTTCATGGGTTTGAAAGGAAAAGAGTGTGTGCCTCCAGAACTGCATTTCACAGCACTCCAGTCAAAAGTAGTGCACTATACAGGGAATAGGCTGACATTTTTGGATGCAAACACTGAATTTATGCGTTTCCATCCTCCTCTTTCTGTCCAGAGACAGAGACCCCTACATAACAACAAGCAACAGTGAAGTGGTGATGCCAGACAGACAGCGTGGTGGCAGAGAGGAGAGGAGAGGAGAGGAGAGGAGAGGAGAGGAGAGGAGAGGAGAGGAGAGGAGAGGAGAGGAGAGGAGAGGAGAGGAGAGGAGAGGAGAGGAGAGGAGAGGAGAGGAGAGGAGAGGAGAGGAGAGGAGAGGAGAGGAGAGGAGAGGAGAGGAGAGGAGAGGAGAGGAGGACTTTGTCAGCAGAAGGTGATCTGCCAGTAAACTGAATAGAGGGGAGAGAGAGTTGTGAAGAGGGCTGTGAGCATCTGTAGTCACAACATGAGCTCCTAGGAGAAGGCCAGAATGGAGAGGACAGAAGAGAGGCTGGACTAGGTCCACACACACACCTGCTCTGTTGGTCCGGCAGAGTTGGTCCGTTGGGTTTGAGGGACGTGACGGAGGGATGTGTTGGTGTAGGTAGTGGACAGATGGTGTAGGTAGTGGTCTTAGATGGTGTAGGTAGTGGTCTTAGATGGTGTAGGTAGTGGTCTTAGATGGTGTAGGTAGTGGACTTAGATGGTGTAGGTAGTGGTCTTAGATGGTGTAGGTAGTGGTCTTGGATGGTGTAGGTAGTGGACAGATGGTGTAGGTAGTGGACAGATGGTGTAGGTAGTGGACTTAGATGACTGGTACGCTTTTATTGACTGGTGCAGTTGGCGAACATTTTTAGGCCAGTGGGCCATCCGAAAATATATTTTTTTGCCCAGAAAGATCCTTATGTGGCTAGTATAGAAATGGTCCGGTGTGCTAGAAAATGCCAGGGCTGATTTCTGGCCCCAGTCCGCCCCTGGTCAATCAGGTTTCAGGATGCTGCTAGGCTGACTGGCCTGACATCCTATCGGGTGTTCTCTAATTGAGCCTGTCACTAATCTGTCTTGTACCCTATCTCCTTCTTGACTCCCATCAGGTCTCAAACATTATACTAATTAACTACCATCCCCAGGTAGATAGTTTAAAACAACAGGATACCTGCCTATCAGCTCTGAAACCACATACCACAGATGTAGGATCTCAATTTGAGCCAGTATGCCACAGCAGGAAAATAATCATGCATCAACAGTAAATATGAATTATTTTGTGGAATAATAATTAATATACTTTTTTGTAGGGGTTGATAACTTTTTTCGTACGGGAAAATCAAGTCTGAAATTTCAAAGTGGAAATTACGAACTTCAGAAGCCTTTTTAAACCTCAACTACTGTACATGTTTTACATTTCCTGCATAGAGGGCAAGTTCTCCTGCAACAGGGTGATCAAATGAATATCCTACATCTGTAATTAACTATCTACCATCCCCAGGTAGAGAACCTAAAACAACAGGATACCTCCCCAACGAACACAGACAGGCAATAAGGGAATAAATTACGCAAAAAAATACCCAGAGAAGCACTAGACATCATTTTTAAGATTCATAAAACATCAAATAATTATACAAGGAATTTGTGAAGTTAAATGTGGTCTTTGCCGCACATGAGAACTTATCAAGAAACATTTTCAAAATACTGTAAACATTAAAGTGGTCTTGGCCGTACACAGGCAGGTAGCAGGGTATAAGTAATATGATATAGGGCCCACTGGGTTAAGGGTCCACTACTTTTCTGACAAACTAGAGGGGGGAAACCTCTTGTCCCAAATGCCACCCTATGCCCTATATAGTGCACTACTTGTGGACTACACAGGGAATAGGGTGCCATTTGGAACACAGACCAAGTTTGCAAGCTTGGGTTATTAGTTTGACCCTCTGTCAGATTCCAGTGTGTAGTTCTGCAAAACAAGGTACCCAGGGGCCCTAGATACTGTATGGGTTTAGGTGCTGTACTTTAACATCATCTCTCGCTGTGTGTTTCTGTGTGTTCACGACAAACACTGGAGCTCGGCTGGCCGCACTAAATCTGAAGGATTACTGGGCGGTTGACCGCACAGGGAGATAGGCTGGCAGGTCAAAACCACCGGACCGGACACACACACACACACACACCACCACACACACAAAAGTGCACACACACACACACACACACACACACACACACACACACACACACACACACACACACACACACACACACACACACACACACACACACACACACACACACACACACACACACAACAAAGGAATGTTTATCTAGGAGTGGCTCAGTGAGGTCCTGTATGGCTCAGTTGGAAGACTGTGACATGCAATGCCAGAATTATGGTTTTGATTTCTGGCTGTGGCCACCACTGTATCTAATGTATGCACACATTACTGTAAGTCGCTTTGGACAAGTGTTAAATGCAGTAGAAATGAATATAAATATGTGTTGTGTGTTCTAAGTCTTTATCAGAAGTACAGAACTGTCCACTGCAGGGTTATTCCACCGCCAGCCAGCCCAGCGGGAAATATTTCTGGCATCTCAGATTGTTCTGGGAATTCTCACATAGAAACTTCATTGGGTGAAAGAATGTTTAACATGCTTTTTACATTTGTATCACAAAACATATATTTTTTGAAAATCATGATGAAAGTAGCCACTTTAGGCCCTTGTTAGACCTAGACATGTCTCCTGTAAGACCTTATGACCTGTGAACCGTTCCAGATACAGACAACATCATGGTGTCATTATACTCTTTATAATGTGATCTAACTGATGGAAAATGTCCAGACTCTGACATTCACATTCATTTATTCAATAATATAAATATGAATATTTACCCATTTTGATATATCTTATTTTAAGACATGGTTTGGAACAAAATACTCTTGAAAGACATCAAACTTCCAGAGTGGTTCTCTGGTACTTTTAATGACATGACCCATTTTACTGTGTACATAGACATTGATATTCATCAAATGACTAGCAGCAGGAGTTTGAATCCATTCACTGCGTTGGTGGTGCTCATAACATTGATCAGGACTCTGGAAATGGGATGTACTTGTAGAGTTTATTGTTCCAAACAATATGTCTTAAAATGAACACAATTAAAAAGGGTCGTTTTGAGATATTCATATTAATATTTATATGTTCAATAAATGATTGTGAACATTTGTATTTCAGAGTCTAGACATATTCTAGATGTTAGAGCACACTATGGAGTTTAATAACACCAAGATGTTGTTTATCATGTACAATATACGCATCGTAAGGTCTTGAAGTGGGTTCCCGAGTGGCGCAGAGGTCTTAGGCACTGCATCTCAGTGCTTGAGGTGTCACTACAGACTACAGTGACCAGCCTGGTTCGAATCCAGGCTGTATCACAATTGGCCCAGCATCGTCTGGGTTTGGCTGGTGTAGGCCGTCATTGTAAATACAATTTTTTTCTTAAAGGATTGGACCCTTAAAAAAAAAAAATCTTTGACAATTTTCACCTAAAATGACATACCCAAATCTAACTGCTTGTAGTTCTGGACCTGAAGCAAGGATATGCATATTCTAATACCATTTGAAAGGAAACTCTTTGAAGTTTGTTGAAATGTGAAATTAATGTAGGAGAATATAACACATTAGATTTGGTAAAAGATAATACAAAGAAACAAAAAATAGTTTTTTTTGTACCATCATCTTTGAAATGCAAGAGAAAGGTCATAAAGTATTATTCCAGCACAGACGCTATTTTGATTTCGGCCACCAGATGGCAGCAGTTTATATGCAACGTTTTAGGATGATCCAATGAACCATTGCATATCTGTTCAAAATGTTGTATCAAGACTACCGATCCCGTAGAGGTTAACTGACTTGCCTAGTTAAATAAAGGTTACAATAATAATTATTATTGCAGGAGATGTGTAGGTCTTAAAGGGCCTAAAATTGCCAATTTCTCAATGTTTTGTGATCTCAGACACCAAAATATTTCCCTCTCCTGCCCTGCAGTAATGTCTGTTTTTATAGCTTGTATGGTGTGTAATAGTTCCATGATTACAATCTGGTGTGATATCATGTGTGACAGAAAACAAACACACACACACAGCTGTTCCTCACACTGTTAAAGACATGGAGAATGTGAGCCTGGTGAGCATTGAGTCATGTAATCCTTAACTGTGCAGTACTCAGTCGTGAAAAATTCTCAGATAATGAGTCTAGAATCATGGCTGTTTATCAGTTTCACGGGGCCACGAGGATTCAGGCAAACACATTGTATTACATCTTCTCCCCATGCTCCACACACACACACACACACACACACACACACACACACACACACACACACACACAACACACACACACACACACACACACACACACACACACACACACACACACACACACACACACACACACACACACACACACAGCAGCTACATGATTATTTATAAGCGCCTCACAAACACACACTTACACACAGTGAGACGTAGCCTACTTTCCTCGACAACCAGTTCCGTCTCCCTCCTTTTAAAATCATCAAACCAATTCTCTTCAGCATCCGTTATCTGACTGAAAGGAATCGGTGTCCTCCTTCCCCAAGTTTCTGTCACGCGGAGCGGAGCAGGTGAACCCAAGAGCAGACTCAGATGAGGAGACTGGGATGAGGTAACCAAGGTATTTATTGAAACACAGGGGGAAGATGGAGTGCAGGTCAGGGGAAGCTCGGGCGGGTTGCAGGAAACCAGGTGCGGAGGCTGGGGCGAGGGGAGTTGGGACTGGGTAAGCAGGTCCGGAGGGGAATCCAAGGGAGTAGTAGAGTGGGGAATCCAGGACAGAGAAGCAGGATGACGAGACGTGGGACTGGAGACACGGACCAGAGTCAGAGCAGAAGAGGAAAACAGACACAACACGAAAACAGGATCTAAGCAGGAAGTAACAGCTACAAAATGGAGACTGACTGAGCAAAGATTACAATCTGGCAGCGTGGAAGTGGCAAGGCTGAGTGTTTGTAGAGGTCTTGATTATGGAACAGGATGCAGCTGGTGGGGATCTGCTCCGCCTCCAGCATACCTGTGTCCGCCCATACAATCACACACACACACACACACACGCACACACACACACACACACACACACACACACACACACACACACACACACACACACACAAAGAGGAAAAGGGAGAGAGCACTGTGGGAGTGGCGGCAGGTTAGGGAGACACAGGATGAGCAGTAGAGGGGCATGGCAGGCGCAGATGTAACAGTTTCCCTGGCCAACTACCAACTGCCTTAAACCTTGTTTGAGGTGTTAATTGGATATGGAAATGAGAGTGATTACATAGTACATAGTACAGTACACACTTAGAAACCTACCACAGGGGAGGTTCATCAGGGAATCTTGGGAAGGAGGACACTGCTTCTTTTCAGTCAGATAACGGATGCTGAAGTGAGTTTGTTTGATGATAGCCTGTGCAGGGCTACTTCAGCCTAGGAGGTTTGATTTTCTCAAACATCTGATGTGGAGTGAGGGGGTGGGGGAGGGGATGGACGGGGAGGCAGGGAGAGAAAAAGTGAGAAGTTGTCAATAGTATCTGATCTTAAATTGAACCGTTTCTCACAGCAGGTAAATAATCCTGCAGCAACACGAACTGTGAATTATTGTTTGCCTTATAATTCATGGACATTAATTACACACACACACGCATGCGCACGCGCACACGCACACGCACGCACACACAACCTTGTATAACTAACCTTGTGGGAACACACAATTCAGTTCCATTCAAAATCCTATTTTCCCTAACCCTTAAACCTAACCCTTACCCTAATCCTAACCTTGACCCTAGTCTCAACACGAGAACCTAACCTTAACACCCCCCCCCCCCAAGTATAGTTAAACATGGCCGCACATGCGCGCGTGCACACACACACACACACACACACACACACACACACACACACACACATAGCAGCTGCGTTATTATTTATAAGCTTCTCACAAACACACACTTACTCACAGTGAGACGTAGTCTACTTTCCTCGACAACCAGTTCTGTCTCCCTCCTTTTAAAACCAATTCTCTTCAGCATCTGTTATCTGACTGAAAGGAATCAGTGTCCTCCTTCCCAAGGTTCCCTGGCCAACTTCCTCCTGCCTTAGACCTTGTTTGAGGTGTTAATTGGATATGAAATGAGAGTGATTACATAGGACAGTACAGTACACACCTAGAAACCTACCACAGGGGAGGTTCATCAGGGAAACTTGGGAAGGAGACACTGCTTCTTTTCAGTCAGATAACGGATGCTGAAGTGAGTTGTTTGAGGATTTATTTATTTTTCCTATATACTTTACCCCCTTTTTCGTGATATCCAATTGCGATCCAATTTTGATCTTGTGTCATCGCTGCAACTCCCCAACGGGCGAAGGTCGAGACATGTGTCCTCCGAAACATGTTCCGCCAAACCCCCCTTTTCTGCACCCGCCCATTGGGGATGCAGTGCCTTAGACCGCTGTGTCACTCAGGAGGCCCCAAGTCCGACATTTTAAAGTGGAAATTACAAACTTTAGACGTCTTTTTAAACTCAAATACACTACAAGTTTGTATTTCCTTCGACAACAGTTTGATCAAATTAAGATCCTACATGTGTACCTTTTGCACAAACACACACAGACACACCCACTCTTGTGACAGCAAAGTTTAATTAGCCACAAATCTGCACTGTCTGCCTCTCTACCGTAAGTTGAGTTACAGCAGCTACTGCTATGACCTTTTAAAAGATGTATTGATTTGTTTAATGCGACTTACCGTGTGTGCTCAAACTCTGCCGAATGTCATTGCGTGAAATGGAAGCAAGTTGAAAGCCGTATCGATTGAGGAAACATGTTACATAATTGACATGTCTGGTGTGACAGGACGAGTGCGCTAGTCAGGGAAGTTAACATAGTAGTTTTGAAAGCCTCAGTCCAAAACGGGTCCCCGCTTTCTGTGTACTACATCATGAAATTGTGTACTACGTCATCCAATTTTGTACTACGTCATCCAAATGTGTACTACGGCATCCAAATGTGTACTACGGCATCCAAATGTGTACTACGTCATCCAAATGTGTACTACGTCATACATTTCATTTGATATGTTACGTCCTGCAAAGAACTGTCAAATAATAATGTTTTTCAATTCGTATGATATGTTACAAATCAAATTCTATTTTTTGATGAATTTGTTGAGCTTCAGATCCCGGACTGCGTCTTTAACAGGTACATTGACAGTTTGGAAATTTAACAGACGCTCTTATCCAGAGCGACTTACAGTCAGTGCATTCAACTAAGGTAGATAAAACAACCACATATACAAGCCAGGCAAAACTTTCTCTTCTCCGTCCTCCTTTCCTGTCTTTCACAAGGAAAAGTCACTTGCCCCTCCCAACACCATTATCTCCCTCCCAGTTCTCTGATGAGCTGTGTCGGTGTCCCAAATGGCACTGTATTCCCTTTAAAGTGCACCATGTAGGGAATAGGGTGCTATTTGGGATGCATCCAGTGTTTTCTTACACACCTTCAATCACCTGTACTCTGAGTCATTGTATCAGAGCAGATGTGTTTCCATTTGGGGAATGGGATTCAATAGGGCAATCTGCAGGAAGAGAAAATAGCATTACATCTTGGCTGGCTGGATCACTTCCTGTCCCTTGATGCTTTCACTACTCTGCTCTGACTGAGGCATGAGTCATTACACACGCACACGCACACATGCGCACACACACACACACACACACACACACACACACACACACACACACACACACACACACACACACACACACACACACACACACACACACACACACACACACACACACACACATGAACGCAGGCAGGCAGGTACACACACACGCCTCTTGCAGGTATCTGACTGACGATGTAGTATCATTACCCTTAACATTAGTCTCTCTATGAGTCATCTGTGTGCCTTTAACCCAGACCTCTCCACACCTCTTCAACTATAACTCACCAATATAACTCACCTCTCTCTCCCACATCAATGGTTTACAGCTGAGCCATTCCTCCATCTCTTCCCTTTTCCTTTCCATCCCTTTCCCTCCATATATCTCTACCCAGGGAATTCTGGGAAATTCCCCCTCCACCACCCCCTCAAAACAAACAACCAGCCTCACTCTCTGTGAGTTTTCCCATTTCTTTCCCCCCTACTTTCCTCTCTAAAGCCTTCCCGCCTTGAATGGTTGCTAAGATGTGGTGATGCAGCACAGGACGTTATCGGGCTGATTGGATTGCGGTGGCGCCTGGGTTGCCGCGACAGCAGAGGCGTTTGGCTGTTAAGGCGTTAATAAAGTCACGTTGCGGCTCCGTTGGAAAGCCTCAGGCGGGGAGACCCGGGCGTGATGGATCGCTCCTTGTCAGTTCAATTTGAGAAATGTATTGAGACTACATGGGGTTGGTGGTGGAGGGGTTGAGAGGCATACAGGTAGCGTAGAGGGAGAGGGAGAGGGGGATGGAGAAATGGATGGAGAGAGAGAGGTGTAAAAGATGGATAGTGTGATAGAGAGCGTAACAGGGAGATGGAGAAATGGAGAGAGAGCTAGAGAGATGGATGGGAAAGGAATGAGAGACTAAGAGGGAAAAGAGAGAGAAATTAATAGAAAGAAAGAGAGAAGGGGAGGGAAAGACGGATAGAGAGAGGAGTGAGGTAAAGAGGGAGAGCAGGAAAGAGAGGGAGAGGAGGGATGGATAGAGAGAGGAGTGAGGTAAAGAGGGAGAGCAGGAAAGAGAGGGAGAGGAGAGATGAATAGAGAGAGGAGTGAGGTAAAGAGGGAGAGCAGGAAAGAGAGGGAGAGGAGAGATGGATAGAGAGAGGAGTGAGGTAAAGAGGGAGAGCAGGAAAGAGAGGGAGAGGAGAGATGGATAGAGAGAGGAGTGAGGTAAAGAGGGAGAGCAGGAAAGAGAGGGAGAGGAGAGATGGATAGAGAGAGGAGTGAGGTAAAGAGGGAGAGCAGGAAAGAGAGGGAGAGGAGAGATGGATAGAGAGAGGAGTGAGGTAAAGAGAGAGAGCAGGAAAGAGAGGGAGAGGGAAAGATGGATAGAGAGAGGAGTGAGGTAAAGAGAGAGAGCAGGAAAGAGAGGGAGAGGGAAAGACTGATAGAGAGAGGAGTGAGGTAAAGAGGGAGAGCAGGAAAGAGAGGGAGAGGAGAGATGGATAGAGAGAGGAGTGAGTTAAAGAGGGAGAGCAGGAAAGAGAGGGAGAGGAGAGATGTATAGAGAGAGGAGTGAGGTAAAGAGGGAGAGCAGGAAAGAGAGGGAGAGGAGAGATGGATAGAGAGAGGAGTGAGGTAAAGAGGGAGAGCAGGGAGGAGAGGGAGAGGAGAGATGGATAGAGAGAGGAGTGAGGTAAAGAGGGAGAGCAGGAAAGAGAGGGAGAGGAGAGATGGATAGAGAGAGGAGTGAGGTAAAGAGGGAGAGCAGGAAAGAGAGGGAGAGGAGAGATGGATAGAGAGAGGAGTGAGGTAAAGAGGGAGAGCAGGAAAGAGAGGGAGAGGAGAGATGGATAGAGAGAGGAGTGAGGTAAAGAGGGAGAGCAGGAAAGAGAGGGAGAGGAGAGATGGATAGAGAGAGGAGTGAGGTAAAGAGGGAGAGCAGGAAAGAGAGGGAGAGGAGAGATGGATAGAGAGAGGAGTGAGGTAAAGAGGGAGAGCAGGAAAGAGAGGGAGAGGAGAGATGGATAGAGAGAGGAGTGAGGTAAAGAGGGAGAGCAGGAAAGAGAGGGAGAGGAGAGATGGATAGAGAGAGGAGTGAGGTAAAGAGGGAGAGGAGAGATGGATAGAGAGAGGAGTGAGGTAAAGAGGGAGAGCAGGAAAGAGAGGGAGAGGAGAG
>NW_022262910.1:0-45000 GCF_002021735.2 Oncorhynchus kisutch | reverse complement strand
TTCCCATTGGTCCTAACCCTTTCTCTCTTTCTATGTCCCATTGGTCCTAACCCTTTCTCTCTTTCCCTTTCCCATTGGTCCTAACCCTTTCTCTCTTTCCCTGTCCCATTGGTCCTAACCTTTTCTCTCTTTCTATGTCCCATTGGTCCTAACCTTTCTCTCTTTCCCTGTCCCATTGGTCCTAACCTTTTCTCTCTTTCTATGTCCCATTGGTCCTAAACCTTTCTCTCTTTCTATGTCCCATTGGTCCTAACCCTTTCTCTCATCCCCTCTCCCCTCATTAACCTCTCAGTCTCCCTCTTCCTGCTCACACCTTCCACTCCATTGCTTCCCCCCATCTCCGCTAACCTCCAACCTCACATCCCTAATCTCTTTGTCACCTCTGTCTGTCTTTACCCTCATCCCCCATCCATTTCTGCCCTCTCTCCTCTCACTGCACCTGATCTCCATCTTGGAAGTTACAGAGGGCAGCAGACAGCCTAGAGGTTAGAGGAGTGCTTCATCAGTTGGAAGACTGTGGGTTTGAATCCTATTTCTGTTCTCTCCTCCTCCTCCAGATGACCCAGGAGCAGTACATCCTGGCGGCCCAGCCCAACACCCTGAGCCAGCAGGTACACCAAGGTGCCCAGGCCTACCCGGTGGGTATCTACGGCTGGAGGAAGCGCTGCCTCTACTTCTTCATCCTCCTGCTCCTGGTCACCATGATCGTCAACCTGGCGCTCACCATCTGGATCCTCAAGGTCATGAACTTCACCGTGGTGAGTTACCCATAGTGCCCCCTGGAGGTCTGGAGGGGAAGTGTGACTGTGTGCTGAGAGGTAGCTTGTTGTTAGGCTGGTGGTTTGACCTGCGCAATGCTATACGAGTGTTGAAAAGTTCACCATCTGGTTCTTGAAGGTCATGAACTTCACCGCGGTGAGGTGACCATAGTGCCTCTAGAGGGATAGAGGGGAAATGCATGTGAATGTGTACCCACGCTGGTTGTTTGGGATCTTGTCAAGCTATGTCATGTTTATGTCAGGTTTATGTCACGTTTATGTCATTTAAACCTCAATGTGTTAACATACAAGATATCTAAGAGTGGTTTCATAAGAGCATCGGGAAATGCTCAGTTTGCTCAACATTAGGCCTCGATCTGTTTATGCAGGTTTCTGCTCCAACCTAAATCATGCTGAGCAGATAGAGTATCTTCACTGAGTAAGGATGTTGCTAGGGAACTATATCATGTCCTCATGGAGACGTGACGAGGCTTGCGGAGGAAGGGTTTTCTCACTTGATAGATGGGTCAATTGAAAAACATTCAGTGATCAGGCGGAAGGGGAACCCAATGGTTCATTAGTGGCTAAACATGACTGTAGATGACACTCTTAGCGGGACAAAAAGCCAGATCAAATCACATGTTAATGTGAATATGTTAATGGCTTTAGATAGACCATTCGTCGTGGCTCAAGGCACAGGTAAACAGCCTTCTCTAACTCTGACAGAAACCCAGCTGTGAAAGTGGCCGGCGTGTGAAATGGAGCCTATGGAAATCCTGGATGGGGAGAGAGCGGGGGCGTACCGAAATTGAGGGCGGCGCCCAAAATGGCACCCTATTTGTGTATTATTTTTGCCCAGAGCTCTATGGTAAACGTAGTGCACTATATAGGACAAGGATGCTATTTGAGATACAACATTACCATGAATATTTCCATCCAATGCTCTGACAGATAAACAAACCTGTCAAAAGTTGCGGATCTGTTTACTTGTTTTTCATCTATTTGTCTTTTCAACTCAATTTGGCGCGGGGTGGTCAGGGGGGCGGCCTAGTCTGTAATATACCCAGCATGCCCCAGGGCCCCTGGGACCGCCCATAATAATATATATGCAAATCAGTTTGGATGAGGTGACCCCGCCTGCCAATTGCTGATTTTCTACCCCGTCTGTTTTCATAATGGCTTCCTGCAATCAAATCTGCCCGCGACTTCAAATAAGCTCAAATACGCCGGAAGGGTTTAGTTTCTACCAAATAAAAGGGTGAGAGCGAGTGTGTTTGTGTGAGCGTGAGTGAGTGAGAGAGAGAGAGAGAGAGAGAGAGAGAGAGAGAGAGAGGTACAGGTTTTTCGCGAGGCCCCCAGCCATTCCCATAGGCCGCCGGCATTCCTGGTCCCAAATCAAATTGTGCAGATGCATTTTCCGAGGTGTTATTCCCACTATGGCTCCCAATATCCTCCAGATATCAGTGAAATCCCTCAAAGTGATAAATGTCAACGTGTGCTGACTAATGGGCCGTGTTCCCCCCTGTAAACAGAGACAGAGAGAGAGCGACAGAGAGAGAGCGACAGAGAGAGGGAGCGACTTAGAGACACAGAGAGAGAGAGAGAGAGAGAGCGACAGAGAGAGAGAGAGAGCGACAGAGAGAGAGCGACAGAGAGATAGAGGGACAGAGAGAGAGAGCGACAGAGAGAGCGACAGAGAGACATAGCGACAGAGAGAGAGAGAGCGACAGAGAGAGAGAGAGCGACAGAGAGAGAGCGACAGAGAGAGCTCGATAACCACATACCTAACACTATAGTACTGTTTTTCATTTCTTCTGCCTCACTCTCTCTTTCTCAATTAAATTAAAATAGCTTTTTAGGCATGACAAAACAATGTAGATATTGCCAAAGCATACTTTGGGAATGAAGTGATTAATTTACAATATTAACATAATGAATTCCCTCTGTCGTTCCCTCCCTCGCTCTTACTCTCTCTCGTCGCTCGCTCTCTCTCTCTCTTCCAGGTCTATTTTCCTGTACAAGTCACCTTTCCCCTTGTCTGTACATCTCCTCCTCCTCTCCTTAACTTTTCCTCTTCTGTCTTCGAACAAACAGATCAATAGGCGAGCAGCAGAAAACACATAAAAGACGGATCCCCCTCGGACAGATATAGGCTCACCTCTTCATTACCTGGGGGGGGACTGACAATGGTGCTCTGAAGCTGCAGCTTGCCACAGTGTTTTTGATATCAGTAGTCTCAGTGTTTGAAGCAGTAACCGGCCTGGATGACAGAATAACCAAGCATCTCTTTTGAACGGTACTATTGCTGCTGCTATTACTAATGCGTTATTCCTCTAGCTATCCTTACATGCTATAGGGTGGCATCAATACACAGTCTTGCTCTATGTGAATCCCCAGTGAGCCATAATTTGACGTCGATCCACGTAGATCAAAGCTGTTCAGATACGGTTTCTGTGTGGATTTCAGAACACTGTTTTGTGGCGCTTGTGGATTTGGCCGCGCTGCACACTAAATGCGGCAGGTGGATTTGGCCGCGCTGCACACTAAATGCGGCGGGTGGATTTGGCCGCGCTGCACACTAAATGTAGCGGGTGGATTTGGCCGCGCTGCACACTAAATGTAGCGGGTGGATTTGGCCGCGCTGCACACTAAATGTAGCGGGTGGATTTGGCCGCGCTGCACAATAAATGCAGCGGGTGGATTTGGCCGCGCTGCACACTAAATGCAGCGGGTGGATTTGGCCGCGCCGCACACTAAATGCGGCGGGTGGATTTGGCCGCGCTGCACACTAAATGCTGCGGGTGGATTTGGCCGCGCTGCACACTAAATGCTGCGGGTGGATTTGGCCGCGCTGCACACTAAATGCGGCGGGTGGATTTGGCCGCGCTGCACACTAAATGCTGCGGGTGGATTTGGCCGCGCTGCACACTAAATGCGGCGGGTGGATTTGGCCGCACTGCACACTAAATGCGGCGGGTGGATTTGGCCGCACTGCACACTAAATGAGGCGGGTGGATTTGGCCGCGCTGCACACTAAATGCGGCGGGTGATTCTTCAAAGCCAACTCTTTGATGGTGACATCACACTAGTTTAGGACCCCCTCGACGAGTCAGGCGAAGATTCTTTGGCGTGTCGGTGAGACATTAAACATGGATGCATGACAGCCCTGAGCCACAATGGAGATCTATTTTGGATGGGTTATCCTTGGTTGACATGGGCAAGCATTAGCATGGGCTGGAGTGGCCGGGGTTCATGTGTTGGAATGTGATTTGACGATTCAACTTACAATTTCTGTTCTATTCTATGTTAATCTATAATATTCTACTTTCTACTAGATATTCTTTCTATTGTATTCTACACTATTCTACACGCAATTTGGTCATCGAAGTCGTAATCTGTAACTCAGAGACAATTTTATTATCAGATCAAATGAACATAAAACAGCAATATGTGAATCTGACGGGAGTATCAATGACATTCACTTCAACGCACCATGTCAGTGAAGACTCCATAGACTAGCACCATGTCAGTGAAGACTCCATAGACTAACACCATGTCAGTGAAGACTCCATAGACTAACACCATGTCAATGATGACTCCATAAACTAGCACAATGTCAGTGATGACTCCATAAACTAGCACCATGTCAGTGAAGACTCCATAGACTAGACCATGTCAGTGAAGACTCCATAGACTAGCACCATGTCAGTGAAGACTCCATAGACTAACACCATGTCAGTGAAGACTCCATAGACTAACACCATGTCAATGATGACTCCATAAACTAGCACAATGTCAGTGATGACTCCATAAACTAGCACCATGTCAGTGAAGACTCCATAGACTAGACCATGTCAGTGAAGACTCCATAGACTAACACCATGTCAGTGAAGACTCCATAGACTAGCACCATGTCAGTGAAGACTCCATAGACAAGCACCATGTCAGTGAAGACTCCATAGACAAGCACCATGTCAGTGAAGACTCCATAGACTAACACCATGTCAGTGAAGACTCCATAGACTAACACCATATCAGTGAAGACTCCATAGACTAGCACCATGTCAGTGAAGACTCCATAGACAAGCACCATGTCAGTGAAGACTCCATAGACTAGCACCATGTCAGTGAAGACTCCATAGACTAACACCATGTCAGTGAAGACTCCATAGACTAACACCATATCAGTGAAGACTCCATAGACTAGCACCATGTCAGTGAAGACTCCATAGACAAGCACCATGTCAGTGAAGACTCCATAGACTAGCACCATGTCAGTGAAGACTCCATAGACTAACACCATGTCAGTGAAGACTGCATAGACTAACACCATGTCAGTGAAGACTCCATAGACTAACACCATGAGATTAATAATGAGATCTGAAGCTGGTTGCAGATGACGTGGTACAAATAAGTTAGAGTTCATCAAAGTGTTAATTGCCTATTTTAGGTACTTATTAGCGATATGATGAATAGGCTATGTGTTGTTATGATTGCTTCATGATTATTTATTGAGTTTCAATGTCAGCCGAAAGGCTATCAAAGGAAGATTTAAATTAAACACTTGACAAATGTTAAAAAGGATACAAAAAATATTGTTTTAATTTTTTGTTTGAAGTGACAGCTTGGCTGTAAATGGGGAGGTCGGACTTCAATTTGGGGAATGCAAATCCTGCAGGGTCCTTTGGGGGTTTCACGCTGGGATTACATTTCCACTTGTTCCGCCGTTGGCATGGCAATGTTGTCACCAATCAATTGTCTTCATTTCTTAGTCGGGGAAAGGATGTGAGGTTACTTTCTAATGCGTGGAATTACCCATTGGTTCTCCTGACATCCTGACCGGACTAGATTGGCTCTGAGTTGTTCCTGGTCATATCTCATTCCTGTTCATGGACTGTACTTTACAGCCACAACAGATGTTAACATCTAACCCCCAAGGCACACGAAATATATGGTATTTATTCCTTGTGTCACTATTTCTATGTTTTATTTTAGATCTTTAACTGCATTGTGGGAAAAGAACCCGTAAGGAAGCATTACACTGTTAGTCTACACCTGTTGTTTTACAAAGAACCCGTAAGGAAGCATTACACTGTTAGTCTACACCTGTTGTTTTACAAAGAACACGTAAGTAAGCATTACACTGTTAGTCTACACCTGTTGTTTTACAAAGAACCCGTAAGGAAGCATTACACTGTTAGTCTACACCTGTTGTTTACAAAGAACCCGTAAGGAAGCATTACACTGTTAGTCTACACCTGTTGTTTACAAAGAACCCGTAAGGAAGCATTACACTGTTAGTCTACACCTGTTGTTTACAAAGAACCCGTAAGGAAGCATTACACTGTTAGTCTACACCTGTTGTTTACAAAGAACCCGTAAGGAAGCATTACACTGTTAGTCTACACCTGTTGTTTACAAAGAACCCGTAAGGAAGCATTACACTGTTAGTCTACACCTGTTGTTTACAAAGAACCCGTAAGGAAGCATTACACTGTTAGTCTACACCTGTTGTTTTACAAAGAACCCGTAAGGAAGCATTACACTGTTAGTCTACACCTGTTGTTTTACAAAGAACCCGTAAGGAAGCATTACACTGTTAGTCTACACCTGTTTTTTTACAAAGAATGCGCCAAATAACATTTGATTTGATTAGTCTGTTGAGACTGCGATGCCGCAGACCTTTATCTCTGAGCATGGTCATCATTCCGTTGCACATCCTGTCTGAGCTAACCATCCTGTCTCAGCTAACTATCCGGTCTCAGCTAACCATCCGGTCACAGCTAACCATCCTGTCTCAGCTAACCATCCTGTCTCAGCTAACCATCCGGTCTCAGCTAACCATCCTGTCTCAGCTAACCATCTTCTCTCAGCTAACCATCCGATCTCAGCTAACCATCCGGTCACAGCTAACCATCCTGTCTCAGCTAACCATCCGGTCTCAGCTAACCATCCTGTCTCAGCTAACCATCCGGTCACAGCTAACCATCCTGTCTCAGCTAACCATCCGGTCACAGCTAACCATCCTTTCTCAGCTAACCATCCGGTCTCAGCTAACCATCCTGTCTCAGCTAACCATCCGGTCTCAGCTAACCATCCTGTCTCAGCTAACCATCTTGTCTCAGCTAACCATCCTGTCTCAGCTAACCATCCGGTCTCAGCTAACCATCCTGTCTCAGCTAACCATCCTGTCTCAGCTAACCATCCGGTCTCAGCTAACCATCCTGTCTCAGCTAACCATCCGGTCTCAGCTAACCATCCGGTCTCAGCTAACCATCCTGTCTCAGCTAACCATCCTGTCTCAGCTAACTATCCTGTCTCAGCTAACCATCCGGTCTCAGCTAACCATCCGGTCTCAGCTAACCATCTGGTCACAGCTATCCATCCGGTCTCAGCTAACCATCCTGTCTCAGCTAACCATCCGGTCACAGCTAACCATCCGGTCTCAGCTAACCATCCGGTCACAGCTAACCATCCTGTCTCAGCTAACCATCTGGTCACAGCTAACCATCTTGTCTCAGCTAACCAGCCTGTCTCAGCTAACCATCCGGTCTCAGCTAACCATCCTGTCTCAGCTAACCATCCTGTCTCAGCTAACTATCTGGTCACAGCTAACCATCCGGTCTCAGCTAACCATCCTGTCTCAGCTAACCATCCGGTCACAGCTAACCATCCGGTCTCAGCTAACCATCCGGTCTCAGCTAACCATCCGGTCACAGCTAACCATCCTGTCTCAGCTAACCATCCGGTCACAGCTAACCATCCTGTCTCAGCTAACCATCCTGTCTCAGCTAACCATCCGGTCTCAGCTAACAATCCGGTCTCAGCTAACCATCCGGTCTCAGCTAACCATCGAGTCACAGCTAACCATCCTGTCTCAGCTAACCATCTGGTCACAGCTAACCATCTGGTCACAGCTAACCATCCTGTCTCAGCTAACCAGCCTGTCTCAGCTATCCATCTGGTCTCAGCTAACCATCCTGTCTCAGCTAACCATCTGGTCACAGCTAACCATCCTGTCTCAGCTAACCATCCAGTCTCAGCTAACCATCCGGTCTCAGCTAACCATCTTCCGCTTACATTCCCTCTTGTCTGTCAGACAGTACGCTGGGACAAACACTATCATTCTCCATTGTATACAAAATAAACAGGCTGACCACCCAAGCCCAGTGCCGCTGCTCAGATCCAGATGGGGGGGAGGGATGGGTAGCGGAGGTTAAGAGATGGTGAGGTGTTGGACAATATGGCCGCTGTTATTATTAGGGGTTTAGTATTATTGGTGCATCGTTGAGAGAGAGAGAGAGAGAGGTTTGTCTGCAGTGTGTGGGAAGACATTTCTTATATAACAGTTTGGTATAAGTGAAATAATGTTGTGCGTTTGTACGCATGCCAATGTGTGTGTGTCCTGTACTATCCTATATCTCCCAGCTGTGCCCTGGGGCCAGAATATGCTGTACGGTGCTCTTCTACAAACCTGTGTGCTCAGCTCTAGTCATTACGAGAGGCTAGCACCTGAGCCCACTGCTACACACACACACACACACTGCTTATCCGTTGAACTCCATCACTGATCCCCCCTAGCCACGCCTGGGTCTTTGTTCTGACCTGAGGTAATGGAGGAGGCTCGGCTTGAAACACACATACACACACACACACATGTTCTCATGCTCACACCAATACCCCCTCAGGTAATTGAGGGCACACCATTAAATGCACACACACACACACACACACACACACACACACACACACACACACACACACACACACACACACACACACACACACACACACACACACACACACACACACACACACACACACACACAGAGCAGAGGGAGGGTGGGTTAATGTTGGGGATCCATCAGGTCCAGAGTGCTGACGTGTCTGATCTTAATCAGAGCAGAGGGAGGTCTGCACAGAGAGAGATAATCTAACAGCCTCCCTCCCTCCTTCCTTCCATCCTACCACGCTCTGTCTGTCTGGACACTACTGGCCATTTTTCACTTCCTGTCCCTATCTCTCTTTCTCGCTATCTCTCACTATTTCTCTCTCTCTCTCTCTCTCTCTCTCTCTCTCTCTCTCTCTCTCTCTCTCGCTCCCCTCTCTCTCTCTTCTCTCACCATTCTCTCTCTTCTCTCCCCTCCTCTCTCTCTCTCTCTCTCTCTCTCTCTCTCTCTCTCTCTCTCTCTCTCGCTCCCCTCTCTCTCTCTTCTCTCACCATTCTCTCTCTTCTCTCCCCTCCTCTCTCTCTCTCTCTCTCTCTCTCTCTCTCTCTCTCTCTCTCGCTCCCCTCTCTCTCTCTTCTCTCACCATTCTCTCTCTTCTCTCCCCTCCTCTCTCTCTCTCTCAATGAAATTCAAAGGGCTTTATTGGCATGGGAGACATATGTTTACATTGCCAAAGCAAGTGAAACTACCTCTCTCTCTATATATTTCTATTCATATATACAGTGGGGAGAACAAGTATTTGATACACTGCCGATTTTGCAGGTTTTCCTACTTACAAAGCATGTAGAGGTCTGTAATTTTTTATCATAGGTACACTTCAACTGTGAGAGATGGAATCTAAAACAAAAATCCAGAAAATCACATTGTAAGATTTTTAAGTAATTAATTTGCATTTTATTGCATGACATAAGTATTTGATAAATCAGAAAAGCAGAACTTAATATTTGGTACAGAAACCTTTGTTTGCAATTACAGAGATCATACGTTTCCTGTTAAATTACAGACCTCTACATGCTTTGTAAGTAGGAAAACCTGCAAAGTCGGCAGTGTATCAAATACTTGTTCTCCCCACTATATATACATATATAGACATTGTATATAATTTACCAGTTCCATTTCACGTCATGCTGTTCGTAGAAATAATTGATTATAATATACCAGTTCCTCGCCATTATTTATCCCCAGAAACTATAATGGGTTTGGCCGGGAAATAGCGGTTCCCGCTCTTAAACCCTAGTGCGTGCGTGCTTGTGCGTGCGAGTGTGTGTCTGAGAGAAAGTGTGTGATTTATCTATACATTTTTTCTCTGCAGGAATGACGATGCTAGTGAGAGAGGGAGAAAGTAGCAGGAGATGATGAAGAAGAGAAAAAAGTCACATCCATTCAGCATTAAATCTTTCTCAGAAACAGATACGCTGTCGGCAAGCCTTTCGCGGAAGGTACAGAGAAAGCAAGATGGCCCTTGACCTTGATTTGACCTCATATGTGAACCCTGCGGACCCCCACAGTGTGTAACAAAGCCTGTGGCCTGGACTTCACAGCAGAATGCTTTCTCATTTCCTTTCCGCTAAATGAGAAAAGATCTCTCAGCCCTCCTCCACTGAAGATCACAACCCCGTCTTTCTCGGTCTTTCTCTGTCTCTGTCTGCTATGGAGGGAGATAAAGGTTGTGGCCCTACTGCTCTCGCTACTCCAGTCCGTCTGTCTCTCTGTCTGCTATGGAGGGAGATAAAGGTTGTGGCCTGCTGCTCTCACTACTCCAGTCCGTCTGTCTCTCTGTCTGCTATGGAGGGAGATAAAGGTTGTGGCCCTGCTGCTCTCGCTACTCCAGTCCATCTGTCTCTCTGTCTGCTATGGAGGGAGATAAAGGTTGTGGCCTGCTGCTCTCGCTACTCCAGTCCGTCTGTCTCTCTGTCTGCTATGGAGGGATATAAAGGTCGTGGCCCTACTGCTCTCGCTACTCCAGTCCGTCTGTCTCTCTGTCTGCTATGGAGGGAGATAAAGGTTGTGGCCTGCTGCTCTCGCTACTCCAGTCCATCTGTCTCTCTGTCTGCTATGGAGGGAGATAAAGGTTGTGGCCTGCTGCTCTCGCTACTCCAGTCCGTCTGTCCCTCTGTCTGCTATGGAGGGAGATAAAGGTTGTGGCCTGCTGCTCTCGCTACTCCAGTCCGTCTTTTCGCTGTCTCCTTTCTGTTGGTCAAAGAGAAAAGGGATTCTTCTCCAGCACATGAGGGTTACAGCTGTGTGTGTGTGTGTGTGTGTGTGTGTGTGTGTGTGTGTGTGTGTGTGTGTGTGTGTGTGTGTGTGTGTGTGTGTGTGTGTGTGTGTGTGTGTGTGTGTGTCAAATCAAATTTTATTTGTCACGTGTGGAATACAAAAGGTGTTTACTTTACCATGAAATGCTTTACTCACGAGTCCTTTCCCAACAACACAGAGTTTATAAGGTGTATACTTTACCATGAAATGCTTTACTCACGAGTCCTTTCCCAACAACACAGAGTTTATAAGTAAAAACCATAGTAGCACAATAAATAACAACACCGAGGGGGTACGGGGTAGTTGAGGTAATATGTACATGTAGATAGGGGTAAAAGTGATGAGGCAGTGTGTGTGTGTGTGTGTGTGCTTCTGTGTCTATGTGCAAAGTGACCCTAACCCGGAAAACGTACAAAATGTTGAAAATGATCCAAATATTAAATTAAAATACAACTTTTGTTCCTTTGGATGTTTTTCTCTCCACTCCCTCCTCTCCTGAACAGTTTCTTCACGGTGACTGAACTAACACTGGTTGTCTCTGTTTCACTGTTTGGACTTATTCTCTCACGTGTGAACATGGGTGACAAGAGTACCGGTACCGAGTCAATGTGCAGGGGTACCGGTACCGAGTCAATGTGCAGGGGTACCGGTACCGAGTCAATGTGCAGGGGTACCGGTACCGAGTCAATGTGCGGGGGTACCGGTACCGAGTCAATGTGCAGGGGTACCAGTACCGAGTCAATGTGCGGGGGTACCGGTACCGAGCCAATGTGCAGGGGTATGAGGTAGTTGAGGTAATATGTACATGTAGGTAGGGGTAAAACTAACTAGGCAATAAGGGGGAGTGTGTGTGTGCATGGACATCTGTCCATCCATCTGTCTGTCTATACATGTATTTCCACAAGCCCTGACGTGTGTTTCTTCTTAAAGCTACAGCCTTGGTCTTTGACTCAAAGATAAATGGTTGGTAGCAGTCATTAAGACCCAGGGGGAGTTATCCCAGCCAATCACCATGCTGATGTGGTGCCACAGAGAGCCGGGTCAAACCACCTGGAAACTAATGGCCATTAGGACTTCAACACTGCATCTCATTGTCCTTGTGCCACAGGGGACGAGGATGAACAAGAGCGAGGGAAAGTGTAGGGATGGAACAGGTGGGCGTGTGTGTAAGAGATAATTAAAGAATCTTAACACAGTCTATAGAGGAGATTTCTATAGCTCAGTTGGTAAACCATGGTGCTTGCAACGCCAGGGTAGGGTGTTCGATTCCCAGGACCACCTGTATGTAAAATGCGTGCACGCGTGACTGTAATTACATTTGGATTAAAGAGTCTGCTTAATGGTATATATTACAAGACAATTTATCAACCCAGTCTGCCAAATAACATATTCACCGACTACTATTCCATCTCTAGCAGTATAGAGACCAATATTAATCACGTTTGAGCTAATGAACAGTGAACTGTCACCAGTTTAAATCATCATGGAATCATACAGAAATTAGCTCACACCCTGCATCTGTGCACCCAGGGGTCCTCGCAGCCTGGCTGGACCCCTCAGTCAGGGTACAAAGCCGTCCAGCACGATGCCGGTCTGTATTCCCCTGTCCGTGTTGACGCCCTTGAGGATGACATCATGGGGGAGGACATGTTAGGTTTAATTAACGCTGAAAGAACGTCGGGAGTTTACCTTTACACCACCGCGGATTAGCAGTTGATTAAAGAAAGGTGTTTCAAACGGCCGGGGCGATATCCCTGCGTGGGATAGGGACATCCGATCACGCCTGAGGCCTTCTTCTTTCCTTCTCATCCCCCTCTCCTCTCTTCGACCTCTTCGACCACCTCGACCCTCTCCTCTCTTCGACCACCTCGACCCTCTCCTCTCTTCGACCGCCTCGACCCTCTCCTCTCTTCGACCACCTCGACCCTCTCCTCTCTTCGACCACCTCGACCCTCTCCTCTCTTCGACCACCTCGACCCTCTCCTCTCTTCGACCACCTCGACCCTCTCCTCTCTTCGACCACCTCGACCCTCTCCTCTCTTCGACCACCTCGACCCTCTCCTCTCTTCGACCACCTCGACCCTCTCCTCTCTTCGACCACCTTGACCCTCTCCCGGGGCCCTGACAGATCTCCTTTCCTTTCATGTTTCTTTTGTTCCCTCCCTTCTTCCTCTCATCCACCGGCCGACTTTCCCTCCCCCCTGCGGTAGATCGATACCGATCACATCGGGCTGATTGTCTCACGCTGAAGATGTCACAGCTCCTGTGAAGTGGAGCCCAGGAGGAGGAGTCTCTGGGCAGAGGAGACCGTGACTTCCTGCCCAGAAGGAGGATAGAGGAGGACAGAGCAGGTAATCACAGTACAGAGGAACAAGCAGAGGACACAGTCTGCAGGTTAGAGCAGAGGACACAGGCTGCAGGTTAGACCAGAGGACACAGGCTGCAGGTTATACCAGAGGACACAGGCTGCAGGTTAGACCAGAGGACACAGTCTGCAGGTTAGACCAGAGAACACGTGCTGCAGGTTAGACCAGAGGACACAGACTGCAGGTTAGACCAGAGGACACAGTCTGCAGGTTAGACCAGAGAACACGTGCTGCAGGTTAGACCAGAGGACACAGACTGCAGGTTAGACCAGAGGACACAGACTGCAGGTTAGACCAGAGGACACAGACTGCAGGTTAGACCAGAGGACACAGTCTGCAGGTTAGACCAGAGGACACAGGCTGCAGGTTAGACCAGAGGACACAGGCTGCAGGTTAGACCAGAGGACACAGGCCGCAGGTTAGACCAGAGGACACAGGCTGCAGGTTAGACCAGAGGACACAGGCTGCAGGTTAGACCAGAGAACACAGGCTGCAGGTTAGACCAGAGGACACAGACTGCAGATTAGACCAGAGGACACAGGCTGCAGGTTAGACCAGTGGACACAGGCTGCAGGTTAGACCAGAGGACACAGGCCGCAGGTTAGACCAGAGGACACAGGCTGCAGGTTAGACCAGAGGACACAGGCTGCAGGTTAGAACAGAGGACACAGGCTGCAGGTTAGACCAGAGGACACAGGCTGCAGGTTAGACCAGAGGACACAGCTCAGAACAAAGCAGAGAAGGAATCCAGAATGTTTTGTCACCGCTCTGCTGACAAGTCTTTTTGCTCTGCTCACACAGGTGTAATAAAGGCCTGTTGCACTGATTTGGTTTGGGTGGGAAGTAAATACTTTTATATTGTGATTTATCAGGGGCTGCTGCAGCACCCTCAGCACAGGACAGGAGCTTTGAGGAGGTTAACAGGACAGGAGCTTTGAGGAGGTTAACAGGACAAGAGCATTGAGGAAGTTAACAGGACAAGAGCATTGAGGAAGTTAACAGGACAGGAGCTTTGAGGAAGTTAACAGGACAAGAGCATTGAGGAAGTTAACAGGACAGGAGAATTGAGGAATGTTGACAGGACAGGAGCATTGAGGAATGTTGACAGGACAGGACCTTTGAGGAGGTTAACAGGACAAGAGCATTGAGGAAGTTAACAGGACAGGAGCTTTGAGGAAGTTAACAGGACAAGAGCATTGAGGAAGTTAACAGGACAGGAGCATTGAGGAATGTTGACAGGACAGGAGCATTGAGGAATGTTGACAGGACAGGACCTTTGAGGAGGTTAACAGGACAAGAGCATTGAGGAAGTTAACAGGACAGGAGCTTTGAGGAAGTTAACAGGACAAGAGCATTGAGGAAGTTAACAGGACAGGAGCATTGAGGAATGTTGACAGGACAGGAGCATTGAGGAATGTTGACAGGACAGGAGCATTGAGGAATGTTAACAGGACAGGAACATTGAGGAAATTAACAGGACAGGAGCATTGAGGATTGTTGACAGGACAGGAACATTGAGGAATGTTGACAGGAGGGAGCATTGAGGAATGTTAACAGAACAGGAGAATTGAGGAATGTTGACAGGACAGGAGCATTGAGGAATGTTAACAGGACAGGAGCATTGAGGAAGTTAACAGGACAGGAGCATTGAGGAATGTTGACAGGACAGGAGCATTGAGGAATGTTAACAGGACAGGAGCATTGAGGAAGTTAACAGGACAGGAGCATTGAGGATTGTTAACAGGACAGGAGCATTGAGGAAGTTAACAGGACAGGAGCATTGAGGAATGTTGACAGGACAGGAGCATTGAGGAATGTTAACAGGACAGGAGAATTGAGGAATGTTGACAGGACAAGACAGATCAAAAGGTAACTAGAACAGCTCAGTGAAATGAAGAGGGAGAACACAGAAAAACACCCTCCCCAGAAACATAGCTTGTCCGTGCAAACACTGAAGTTTGAAACCACAGTGAAGTCGTCCAGTTCAGAATCTTTTTTCCCTGTTTCCCCAACTGAATCGTGGCCCGAGCACCATTCATCTGAAGTCGTGTGTGTGGGATATAAATCAATAGTAACACTATGGGCCGTGTCGTTCCTCCAGCCCCCTAAGGTGTGTAATAACCGAGCTCGGCAGCGTAGTCGTTGTATCATGATTATTATTTCTCTAGTTCTGCAGCGTTAATTTTTAAACACGGGTCGTCCATTGAATGTTGTAGGAAATCCAATTAGGCATTGATCTGTCGGAAGCGGACCCTGACAAAGCCACGTTGTTAAAAGTGGACGGGAAAAAAGCTTTTAAAAAGACAAATAAGGGCGCCGACCTCGTACTGGGTTATGATTATTAAACATAGACCGCTGAACGCGGGTCCTCTGATACCTGTTGGTGGAATGAAAAGCCGATGGCGAGCTGCGTCGTTGACTCGGGCAATTCGGGTTTTGGGTCGATTCGTGCAGAGTGCCTACAGTATGAATACACATGAGAGAACACAAGAGTACACACACACACACACACACACACACACACACACACACACACACACACACACACACACACACACACACACACACACACACACACACACACACACACACACACACAGCATCCTCCTCTTTCCATATCTTCTTCCTTTCCCAACAACAACAGCCAAAGCTAGGCCCCCTCAGATTTGTCATCCCCAGGATTCATTCCCGTCAATTTAACTCGTTAGGGGCCAATGGAGTATCATAATATGTTCAGGTAATGTTGCGTACGTCGGGCCGGCTTCAGAGAGAGCGGGCCAAGAGCAGGCCGGCGTTGACAATCAATCAGAGGGCTCTAATGGGTGGTGTCCTCCTTGGAACTGCCTCGTTTGTTGTTTAAAGGGCCCTGTTTTATTGCTGAGGCTATGGCAAACAGATGGCTGTTCTACAATGATGATTGTTTTCTCTCTCATTCAGTTTATCCATCTCTCTCTCTGTTTGTTGCCTCTTTCTCTCTCTGCCTCATATTCTCCCGATCCTCTTCTTCAAAAGAAATTAATTTCATTCCCCTGTCTATTTCTCTCTCCATCTATACCTCTCTTCCCCTCTATCTCCCTCTTTCTCGCTGAATGCCTCTGTCACACTCTCTCCGTCCCTCCCTCTCCCCCTCCCCCCCCCGTCTCTCTCTCTCTCTCTCTCTCTCTCTCTCTCTCTCTCTCTCTCTCTCTCTCTCTCTCTCTCTCTCTCTCTCTCTCGGATTGTGTCGGGTTGAAATAAGTCAACCTTTTCTGACACACAGAGAAGTACTGCAGATGTCTGATTAGATGAGGGGCCTCAGGCCTTGGACTTCTGTTATGTCTTGTAAAGTAAGCAAGGAAAGTAGCTAAGTTATAGGGGAAGTCTGCAATTGCTACATCGATTTGGGGACGTATAAATGAATATTATATGCCCACTGATTCCATATCAGAACACAAAATATGAACTTGTTATATTTCAATGTTTGTAAACAAAATAAATGAAAAAGAAACACTGTGTAGCGTCAAAACATGGTTAAAACTATATATTTTTTCACATCATGGATGGTCAGTCCTTGCATCCATACCTCTGTTATTGTTTCAACTGCTGATTGACACTTTAAAGGGTTTCATATTATGGAAGCCATGTGATAGTTCATATTATGGAAGCCATGTGATAGTTCATATTATGGAAGCCATGTGATAGCTCATATTATGGAAGCCATGTGATAGTTCATATTATGGAAGAATGTGATAGTTCATATAATGGAAGCCATGTGATAGTTCATATTATGGAAGCCATGTGATAGTTCATATTATGGAAGCCATGTGATAGCTCATATTATGGAAGCCATGTGATAGTTCATATTATGGAAGAATGTGATAGTTCAGATAATGGAAGCCATGTGATAGTTCATATTATGGAAGCCATGTGATAGTTCATATTATGGAAGCCATGTGGTAGTTCATATTATGGAAGCCATGTGATAGTTCATATTATGGAAGCCATGTGATAGTTCATATTATGGAAGCCATGTGATAGTTCATATTATGGAAGCCATGTGATAGCTCATATTATGGAAGCCATGTGGTAGTTCATATTATGGAAGCCATGTGATAGCTCATATTATGGAAGCCATGTGATAGTTCATATTATGGAAGCCATGTGGTAGTTCATATCATGGAAGCCATGTGATAGGTCATATTATGGAAGCCATGTGATAGTTCATATTATGGAAGCCATGTGATAGTTCATATTATGGAAGCCATGTGATAGTTCATATTATGGAAGCCATGTGATAGTTCATATTATGGAAGCCATGTGATAGTTCATATAATGGAAGCCATGTGATAGCTCAATGCTATGTTGTGGATAACAACATTATGACTGACTAGCACTGCCACATGTATTTACAGTAATGGACCAAAAACTATTAGAATGTGATCTTGCTCTTTTTAAACAGCTCTTCTCGTCCCAGTCCACACACACGTGGGATCTTCATTTGATTCGTCTGTTTATTTGGGATTTCAGATGTCATTGTGTGAGTGGCCGTGTGTCGCTGCTACGGTCAGGATGTGTGGCCAATTTGCATGACTTGTTTTATGCATTTTCATTACCGTACCAAGTTCTTCCCATTTTCTTTTCTGACGAGAATCTTGAGAGAAATATGGTCTGTTTTCTGCTCTCCAGCCAACTCCTTATGGAATTGTCATGCTTGACAATCACAATGGAGAACACTCTTAGATAAAAAGGGCTATATGCTTGCTTCATATATGGCACCTCTTAAGGTTCTATATAGAAATTAAATTGGTTCTATATAGAACCCTACATGGAATAAAAAGGGTTCTATATGGAACCAATTTTGGTTCAGTGAAGAAGAACCCCTGGAGTTCTGATCAAAGGACCCTACAAAAGGGTTCTACATAGAACCTATAGGTGTGCCATATATGAAGCAAGCCTTTTTGGTTCTATCCAGAACCTTTTTTTCTAAGAGTGTAGGCAAAAGCACAACCAGATCTGGGATCAGTCTAGCTGTATGGTATTAAACAAGGTGACTCTGGTCATGACTCATTCTCCTCAGCCCAGCTAGCGATGACGGACAGGCCTGGTGTGAGCATGCTCAGTGTGTCCCGGTGCCGCTCTGCTGTGCTTCTCTCTGTTCTGTTTGGCAAGCGGCTGTCCACAGTGACTGACAGTCTACCAACAAGGCCATGGGCACAGTGCAGGGTACACACATACACACGCAACTAGACAAGCAGACACACATACACACGCAACTAGACAAGCAGACACACACACACACACAGTTGCACATAAACACGCACACTCACACAGGCACACACACAGGTGCACGTAGACACACACACACACAGGCACACACACACACAGGCACACACACACAGGCACACATACCTCTGCCTCACACACAGAGACGGACAGCGCTCAGATAGCAGCCCCTCCAAGTCAACGTGAGCGGTTTGCCCACCAGACAAACGTTCCAGTCGGTTTGGTATTCAGGTCAGATGAAAGACGGGCTGAGCTGGACAGGCCTGGACACGCAGGCCGGTAGACTTGGACAGTAAGTCACTACTCAGACACACGGTCATCTGTCACTCTGCTCAGGGCACAGCAGAATGGATGGAGGGTCACATCCAGGACCTCTATAGCAGGCGCTGTCAGAGGAAGGCCCGAACCATTGTTTTTGACTCATCACATACACTGCTGCTACTGTTTATTATCTATCCTGTTGCCTAGTCACTTCATTCCCAATTACAGTTTTTTTCAATTGCAAACAAGCATCGGTCAAAACTGAAGCCACTTTTTCAAAACTCTTCACACAGTCTGTATTACCATCATGCATCCTGGCCAAACAGTTGATCTCACCTCCAAAACTCACTCAAACCACCAAAACACTTCATACATGTCTCAAAATAAGCTTGTTAGACCAGAACACTGGCAACAATTCTCACTCAGAAAGCAAACATTGTCACTCATAACACACGGGATCTACAAAACACTAACAACAGGGAACATTACATAAATTATTGATTTTTCACATAAATCAGAATTTCATTATAGAATAAGAATAATACCTTTTAATTTTATTGACTGTACTAAAGTATATGTAGTAAGAAATAATCAGAAATACAGCAATGTGCTTCAATAGCTTTTATTTTCTTCTATATCTTTGCATGTAGTAATTCCAGGTCTGCAATAATAATGACATAAAAACATCAACAACATGTATAATATAACACTCCTACTGTACAGTACTGTGAGGGTTCTATATAACACTCCTACTGTACAGTACTGTGAGGGTTCTATATAACACTCCTACTGTACAGTACTGTGAGGGTTCTATATAACACCCCTACTGTACAGTACTGTGAGGGTTCTATATAACACTCCTACTGTACAGTACTGTGAGGGTTCTATATAACACTCCTACTGTACAGTACTGTGAGGGTTCTATATAACACTCCTACTGTACAGTACTGTGAGGGTTCTATATAACACTCCTACTGTACAGTACTGTGAGGGTTCTATATAACACTCCTACTGTACAGTACTGTGAGGGTTCTATATAACACTCCTACTGTACAGTACTGTGAGGGTTCTATATAACACCCCTACTGTACAGTACTGTGAGGGTTCTATATAACACTCCTACTGTACAGTACTGTGAGGGTTCTATATAACACTCCTACTGTACAGTACTGTGAGGGTTCTATATAACACTCCTACTGTACAGTACTGTGAGGGTTCTATATAACACCCCTACTGTACAGTACTGTGAGGGTTCTATATAACACTCCTACTGTACAGTACTGTGAGGGTTCTATATAACACTCCTACTGTACAGTACTGTGAGGGTTCTATATAACACTCCTACTGTACAGTACTGTGAGGGTTCTATATAACACTCCTAGTGTACAGTACTGTGAGGGTTCTATATAACACTCCTACTGTACAGTACTGTGAGGGTTCTATATAACACTCCTAGTGTACAGTACTGTGAGGGTTCTAGTTCTCATCAACATGTATAATATAACACTCCTAGTGTACAGTACTGTGAGGGTTCTATATAACACTCCTACTGTACAGTACTGTGAGGGTTCTATATAACACTCCTACTGTACAGTACTGTGAGGGTTCTAGTTCTCATCAACATGTATAATATAACACTCCTACTGTACAGTACTGTGAGGGTTCTATATAACACTCCTACTGTACAGTACTGTGAGGGTTCTAGTTCTCATCAACATGTATAATATAACACTCCTACTGTACAGTACTGTGAGGGTTCTATATAACACTCCTACTGTACAGTACTGTGAGGGTTCTAGTTCTCATCAACATGTATAATATAACACTCCTACTGTACTGTACTGTGAGGGTTCTATATAACACTCCTACTGTACAGTACTGTGAGGGTTCTAGTTCTCATCAACATGTATAATATAACACTCCTACTGTACTGTACTGTGAGGGTTCTAGTTCTCATCAACATGTTTTATATCTTTATGTTTGAAGCCTGAAATGTGGCAAAAGGTCGCAAAGTTCAAGGGGGCCGAATACTTTCGCAAGGCACTGTATATAGTGTATATATCTTTACTCATTGTGGATCTATTATTACTTTTATTATTAGGAGTCTTACTTTTCTACCTTTTCTATTTCTGCATTGTTGGGAGCACGTCCCATTAGTAAGCCTTTCACTCTTAGTGAAAGCATTCACACTTCTACCAAGCAAGTGACAAAACATTTGGTTTGGGACTAATAGATTCAACTTAATTAAGTTTATTTAATTTATAATGTAATAGTGTTACGGCTTTCTAGTTGTGATGAAGGAGAGTCGGACCAAACTGCAGCGTGTCGATTGCGATCCATGTTTATTTAAACAAACGTAAACACGACTAAACACGAACACTACAAAACAATAAACGAAAACCGAAAACAGCCTATACTTGTGCAAACTAACGGAGAGTACACATAGGACAATCACCCACGAAATACAAAGTGAACTCAGGCTACCTAAATACGGTTCCCAATCCGAGACAACGAGAATCACCTGACTCAGATTGAGAACCGCCTCAGGCAGCCAAGCCTATACTAGACACACCCCTAATCAACCACAATCCCAATGCCTACAAAAACCCCAATAGGACAATACAATAACCCCATGTCACACCCTGGCCTGAACAAATAATAAAGATAAACACATATACTTTGATCAGGGCGTGACAAATACATTCAACTGAATTACGTTTTTTTAATTTATAATGTAATAGATTCAACTTAATGATGTTGATTTAATTTACAATGGAATAGATTCAACTTTATTTATTTATTTAATTTATAATGGAATAGATTCAACTTAATTAAGTTTATTTAATTTATAATGTAATAGATTCAACTTAATGACGTTGATTTAATTTATAATGGAATAGATTCAACTTAATTAAGTTTATTTAATTTATAATGGAATAGATTCAACTTGATGTTTATTTAATTTATAATGGAATAGATTCAACTTAATGAAGTTTATTTAATTTATAATGGAATAGATTCAACTTAATGAAGTTTATTTAATTTATAATGGAATTGGTTAAACAAGTTGTTTGAGAAACAGAGGGTTACGTGCCTCTACACCTGCATGGCTTGCTGTTTGGGGTTTTAGGCTGGGTTTCTGTACAGCACTTTGAGATATCAGCTGATGTAAGAAGGGCTGTATAAATACATTTGATTTTAAATTTGATTTGGTTAGAGCTCATTTATTCACCTATATACAGTTTATTACTATATACAGTTTATTAGGTACACCACCCCATTCACCAAAATGGTTCGCTCCTACTGAGTGTATAACTGATGGCCTGTAAAGGTCCAGTGGAAACCGTACTGAAGCCGAGGCATAGTTGAGTTTATTCACCTACGTACAATATAGCAGGGGTACACTCTTACCCTATGAGGTCTGGAGCCTGCTGCTTTTCTGTTCTAACTGATAATTCATTGCCCCCACCTGGTGTCCCAGGTCTAAATCAGTCCCTGATTAGAGAGGAACATTGAAAAATTGCAGTGGAACTGACTTCAAGATCCAGAGTTGAGGGCAGACTAGGATCGATCAATACACAATATAGGTGAATTAATGAGAAGTTTTCAGCCTTTGTACTTTCATTACGTGTATGACATGAGACTGTAATAAAACTTGGTCCACATATTGAAGAGACTGGGGACTCGAGAGGGAAAATGGAAGAGAACTAATAACACTTCCTGTCTTCTCTCATAGACTATCTGGCTTTATTTGAAATAGTCCTGTAACGAAATGTGCTGCGTTAGATAAGCATTCTGGGAGGGCCATCCAAAGCTTCCCAAGGCCCAGCCGCAAGGGGACCATGCAGGCTTTCAGGAGCTTTAAGTTAGCTACTGAAATTATGCCTTGGCTTCAGTACGGTTTCCCCTGGACCTCTAGAGGTTACCCGTCATTTTGAGAGAGAGAGAGAGAGAGAGAGATAGAGAGAGAGAGAGAGAGAGAGAGAGACCCTGCATGTGTGCGCTGGCGAGTGCAAGGGGATTTGATTCGTGCCAATAAACTCCAGTGTGTGTCTCTGTTGTTGTGTGTTTGTGGGAAGGTTTTGTATTCCAGTCCTAGAGCAGAACAGCTTTTCTCTCATCCCAATCATTGCACTGTAAAACATATTGTGCCCCTTTCACTTTAAAAAATGTAGGTAACTATTTGCATCAGCTTTTTAAGTAAATCCAACAAGGAGGATCTTTTAAGTATAATATACTTCACTTTTAGTGTATTACACACTCAAATATATGAAGTGCAATCAACTAACTGGATTTTAAACTTTTATCAGGTAAAAGTTTTATCAGGTTCAGAATATAATTATAATTTATTGACCTGCTTAAGTCCTTCAGGTCCCAGAACTAATGTTATGTGTTTGATCTACTTAATGTAATCAGTTACAGAACTAATGTTATGTGTTTGATCTACTTAATGTAATCAGTTACAGAACTAATGTTATGTGTTTGATCTACTTAATGTAATCAGTTACAGAACTAATGTTATGTGTTTGATCTACTTAATGTAATCAGTTACAGAACTAATGTTATGCGTTTGATCTACTTAATGTAATCAGTTACAGAACTAATGTTATGCGTTTGATCTACTTAATGTAATCAGTTACAGAACTAATGTTATGTGTTTGATCTACTTAATGTAATCAGTCACAGAACTAATGTTATGCGTTTGATCTACTTAATGTAATCAGTTACAGAACTAATGTTATGCGTTTGATCTACTTAATGTAATCAGTTACAGAACTAATGTTATGCGTTTGATCTACTTAATGTAATCAGTTACAGAACTAATGTTATGCGTTTGATCTACTTAATGTAATCAGTTACAGAACTAATGTTGTACGTTTGATCTACTTAATGTAATCAGTTACAGAACTAATGTTATGCGTTTGATCTACTTAATGTAATCAGTTACAGAACTAATGTTGTATGTTTGATCTACTTAATGTAATCAGTCACAGAACTAATGTTGTACGTTTGATCTACTTAATGTAATCAGTTACAGAACTAATGTTATGCGTTTGATCTACTTAATGTAATCAGTTACTGAACTAATGTTGTACGTTTGATCTACTTAATGTAATCAGTTACAGAACTAATGTTATGCGTTTGATCTACTTAATGTAATCAGTTACAGAACTAATGTTATGCGTTTGATCTACTTAATGTAATCAGTTACAGAACTAATGTTGTACGTTTGATCTACTTAATGTAATCAGTCACAGAACTAATGTTGTACGTTTGATCTACTTAATGTAATCAGTTAGAGAACTAATGTTATGCGTTTGATCTACTTAATGTAATCAGTTACAGAACTAATGTTATGCGTTTGATCTACTTAATGTAATCAGTTACAGAACTAATGTTATGCGTTTGATCTACTTAATGTAATCAGTTACAGAACTAATGTTGTATGTTTGATCTACTTAATGTAATCAGTTACAGAACTAATGTTGTATGTTTGATCTACTTAATGTAATCAGTTACAGAACTAATGTTGTATGTTTGATCTACTTAATGTAATCAGTTACAGAACTAATGTTGTATGTTTGATCTACTTAATGTAATCAGTTACAGAACTAATGTTATGCGTTTGATCTACTTAATGTAATCAGTTACAGAACTAATGTTATGCGTTTGATCTACTTAATGTAATCAGTTACAGAACTAATGTTATGCGTTTGATCTACTTAATGTAATCAGTTACAGAACTAATGTTATGCGTTTGATCTACTTAATGTAATCAGTTACAGAACTAATGTTATGCGTTTGATCTACTTAATGTAATCAGTTACAGAACTAATGTTGTGTTTGATATACTTAATGTAATCAGTTACAGAACTAATGTTGTGTTTGATATACTTAATGTAATCAGTTACAGAACTAATGTTGTGTTTGATCTACTTAATGTAATCAGTCACAGAACTAATATTGTACGTTTGATATACTTATTGTAATCAGTTACAGAACTAATGTTGTGTTTGATATACTTATTGTAATCAGTTACAGAACTAATGTTGTGTTTGATATACTTATTGTAATCAGTTACAGAACTAATATTGTACGATTAATTTGCTGAATTTACTCAGTATCATAATTAATATTCTATGTTTTATTTACAAATGTTTTTTTCTCAGTTACTTGTGGTACTCAGGTTAGTAAAATGTCTTTAAATTGGGTTCCTCCTACTCAAATATATACTCACAACTATACTTAAAAAGCTGATGCAAATAGTTACCTCAATATACTTGGAATAATTTACTAGAAATGAGAATATGCAAAAAGAAGCAACAGTGTTCAACTTTAAACTTCCACACCTTTATTTTAAATAAAATAAATGTTACTCCTTAGACATTCATATTTGGTCATCTGTAAGCATTCTGGGTAGAACTCCACCTTGCCTCTTTAGGTAACGTTACATCCAGATAGCTTGCACCTGACTACAAATCATTTTAGATCTTCACAACTGCATAAAGTTTAGGTGATAGTTGGGATTTGCACTTTGACCTCACATCTTGTACAGTTTGGCAAACATTTTCTGGTGGTCTGTGCGCCCTTTAACAACAAAGCAATATTTTAACGTAAATTAACAATATTTTAAACGTAAATTAACGATTTGTCTTAATAATAGACTTTACACAAAGCACAGTATGAACTTTAGTTAAAAAACAACCTCATTCTAACTGTTTTAGATTCATCAAAACATGGGTTTTCAAAACATACATTGCACATTTGTTACAAAATATATGCCAAATTCTCCCTTAAACCTGACTCCGTATCCACCTTGCCTCCTTAGGTAAAGTTACAGCCAGATAGCTGCACCTGACAAATCATCTCAGATATCCACTAGTGCATATGGAGTCATTTTTAAAACAAAGCTGTTTTTGAAACAGGAATGGACAATGTCTCTTATGACTTCACCTGACAAAGAGCATCATGGAAACTGTAGCACCTATACCACCTAGCAACTAGCTTTTCAGTTTACTGAGTAGGGTTTAGACCACAGTTTGTGAGTGACCCTTTGAGAGTTCTCATAGATATCTTTAGATATCTCTGAAAACAAGTAACTTCATCTTTAGAGCTTGGGCCCGTGGGGAGGTCCTGAGATCATCAAGTTCCAAGAATACTTTTTGGAACACCTCAAAGGGGTACCTTAGATTTAAGCCATAGATGAGGCCCATAAGCAACATACATGACCTTGTAACCCTGGGAATACCAGCCAGGCCCTCTGCTCCTTCGATGCAGATCCCATGCTCTATATTCTGGTGCAGATCCTTCACAGTGAACACATTCATCACGTGCTGAACGAGGTCCTCTCGGATCATGGTGTCGTCAGCATCCTGAGTGAGAAAATGAAGAAATAACAGACTAGGCTACTAGATTTCGTCAAAAATATGTGTAGACAGATCCAAGCTACATTCCAAGTTATAATTTGGTCCTTACCTGCTGCCTGGCCATTCCAGAGGAGAAAGATGGACACGAGGTCCGTTGAGCTGTTCCAATGACAATTTAAGTTCAGAACTAGATCTAGCATGTCAGTCCAACACAAACATGATCATCTGAACGTAATATTTTTAAGTTGTTGGTTGTTACTTAGAAATATTCAGCATATTACCTTGGATTTGTATTTGCAAATGCCAGTCTTTTACAACACATATAAATTAAGTATTATATTCAAAAATGTAAGTAAAACCAGAAACCTATTATTTTAAGTAAAAATCATTGATTTTCTTTTGCAATATTTACTAAGCCCGTGAGTCAATTTTTTTTACAGTGTGGAGAGCGGCAGCCCCTTAGAAGTGGAATAGCTCTTATTGTAGGTCAGAGGCAACGTGAGCTGACATTCTAATACAAGACGATGTTTAGGATGCGTCCCAGAAGGGGAAGTGATGCGGAAGGAAGCTCTCCAAGAACTCTGATGAAAGTCAATGCGTTGATTTCAGACCCTGACAAGGCATTGCTTCTACGTTGGCGCTGAAAGGTCAACAGATTTTCCCGGCAGAGAGGACACACAAACAAACTAGTATCTATGTCTCCTCATTTGTTCATTTCTATACGTCTCTCCAGCTCTTTCTATTTTCTCTTTAAACATTGTTGGCATGGAAGGTTGAGTGAGAAATTCAGCCGAGAGAGAACATTAAAACCTTCCCTGAGAATGTTTTCAGTGGCCATCCATCAAGTGGAGGAGGGAGTATTATACTGTTCACTATAACCTTGTGCCAGGGATGGGATGTGAGCCCTAATGGCCGACTCCACCAGTTAACCTCGCTGCGCTGGGCGATACAACATTATCAGCTTGACTTCTACTGAAGGACTCGGCAGAACACAGTCACACACACACACACAGACAGACATGTAGATAATCACTCTTACACACACACACGCTTACACACACATACACACGCTCTCACACACGACGTGGATGGGGAAATATGTCATTATAACACAACATGGGAATCCAATATAACAGAGAAGGACATCATTATCCGAGGCCTCTGTTACTCCAGAATTCCCCATCATTCACATCCCGGAGTGTCTTCATTATCCTAAAGTCGCCTGCTTCCCACCAGGATTCCTGAAGACCTTCGCTGTTCCCACCACTGTCGACACTAAGCTCCGCCACGACCACGCTAATCAGACTGAGAAATGTCATTTACATTTCATACGGCGTGTCTGGAAGGCTAATAGAAGTGACTTTGGCTGCTAGGTATGTGGTTAGCGTAGCTCTCTCTCGCGCTCTTTCTCTCTCCGTACCTGCAAGGCTCTCAGGTAGACGGCATTAGTATGTTAGCGGCGCCGCGGCGCCTAGCCAAGGGGCCTGTTCTTTTTCTGACTTTTGTGTTCCCTCAGATTGAACACCAACCTGCCCGAGAGAGACGTTAATGTCTACAACCTGCCACGTCAAATCAAGGCCCCATGCCGTCGCACGCCGCCACCATCGCTAAACACTGTCAGGGGTGACGGGGCTAGACGAGAGAACGAGGGTTTTTAGCTAAACGTTGGCTCGTCACATTAATGATTAATTATGAATTATTCAGGAATCATCTTTATGTTTTGATGATTGACGGGGGGCCGTACTCCTGCCTGAGCATGTTCCACCCTTGGATAGTTCTGCATAATGTGTTGGTTCCTTTTAATTCATATTTTTTTAAATAAATACATTATTTCACCATTATTTGACCAGGTTGGCCAGTTGAGAGCAAATTCTCATTTACAACTGCTACCTGACTAATATGAGTAGTCACCTGCAGTTGTGTGTGCGTGTGTGTGTATGTGTGTGTGTGTGTGCCTTTTCAAAGATGTGATTTTTCACCTGCATGCAGCTAACATATTTACAGTATGTGAGGAGATGTGGGTATACAGCAAGAGTGTGTGTGTGTGTGTGTGTGTGTGTATTCATGCATGTGTGTGTGTGTGTGTGTGTATTCATGTATGTGTGTGTGTTGGGTTTGGGTGTGTATTCATGCATGTGTGTGTGTTGGGTTTGGGTGTGTAAAGCAATACTGTTTGTATTATAGGAACTGCAGGCTGGTGTGTGTTAGTTTATTGAGGAGCTGTTTCCCTGTTTGACTGGCTTAATCACCATGGGTTTGAGCTACAGAACAGTCCTCAGGCTGATTTAACCCATTGAGTCCTGTTTGTTTCTATCTTTGGGGTGGGCAAGTGTTGTCGGGGGCTGTGTGAGTGTGTGTGTGTGTGCATCTGTGCCTATGTGTCCTGTGACATTTCTAACTTGGAAAACGTAGAGTACTTTGTTGTTGAAAATGATCCAAATATTAAATTAAAATACAACTTTTGTTCCTTTGGATGTTTTTCTCTCCACACCCTCCTCTCCTGAACAGTTTCTTCACGGTGACTGAACTAACACTGGTTGTCTCTGTTTCACTGTTTGGACTTATTCTCTCCATTTTGTCTTTCTCTCTCTCTCTCTCTCTCTCTCTCTCTCTCTCTCTCTCTCTCTCTCTTTCCTCTCTCTCTCTCTTTTCTCTCTCTCTCTCTCTTTCCTCTCTCTCTTTTCTCTCTCTCTCTCTCTTTTCTCTTTCCCCTCTCTCTCTTTTTCCTCTCTCTCTCTCTCTCTTTCCCCTCTCTCTCTATTTCCTCTCTCTCTCTCTGTCCTCTCTCTTTCCTCTCTCTCTCTCTCTCTCTCTCTCTTTCTCCTCTCTCTCTCTTTCCTCTCTCTCTCTCTCTCTCTGTCCTCTCTCTTTCCTCTCTCTCTCTTCCACTCTCTTTCCCCGTAGGATGGAATGGGTAATCTTCGTGTAACCAAAGAGGGGATCAGGCTAGAGGGTGTTTCGGAGTTTCTGCTCCCTCTCTACGTGAAAGAAATAGAATCCAGAAGGGTAAGAAACACAACTCTCCTTATGTCCCTCATATGTAGCATCGTAGCACCCTATGACTCGCTATGCATGTCATATCCCTCACTAAGACACACCCTTCCCTTGTCATATCAACTGTCATTTCTCAATAGTGGAAGGTTGAGAAACAACCTTCCTTATGTCGCTCATATGAAGCATCGTATCACCCTATGACACACCATATATTACCTCACTTGCACACATTGTATATAGACTTTTTCTATTGTATTATTGACTGTATGTTTGTTTATTCCATGTGTAACTCGGTGTTGTTTGTGTCGCACTGCTTTGCTTTATCTTGGCCAGGTCGCAGTTGTAAATGAGAACTTGTTCTCAACTAGCCTACCTGGTTAAATAAAGGTGAAATAAATAAATGAATAAAAAATATCCCTCACTAAGCCAGCCCATTCCTCATATCAGGGCATACCAAGCATCAGTGCTTACCCATTGTCATAAAGGAGTAGTATAGCACTATGCAATCCCACATCCCAGAGAAATCGTGTGAGACCTAGGAGAGAAGCTCATCTATCTGGATGCCAGATCCCAAGTAAGGTCCCGTGTAAGGTTCCGTGTAAGGTCCCTTGTAAGGTCCCATGTAAGGTCCCATGTAAGGTTCCGTGTAAGGTCCCGTGTAAGGTCCCATGTGAGGTTCTGTGTAAGGTCCCATGTAAGGTTCCATGTAAGGTTCCGTGTAAGGTCCCATGTAAGGTCCCATGTAAGGTTCCGTGTAAGGTCCCATGAAAGGTTCCGTGTAAGGACCCATGTAAGGTTCCGTGTAAGGTTCAATGTAAGGTCCCATGTAAGGTTCTGTGTAAGGTTCCGTGTAAGGTTCCGTGTAAGGTCCCATGAAAGGTTCCGTGTAAGGTTCCGTGTAAGGTTCCGTGTAAGGTTCAATGTAAGGTCCCATGTAAGGTTCCGTGTAAGGTTCCATGTAAGGTTCCGTGTAAGGTTCCGTGTAAGGTCCCGTGTAAGGTTCCGTGTAAGGTCCCGTGTAAGGTCCCATGTAAGGGGCACAGAATGATCATGGGAATGGACTTGGATGTGTGACAAACAACCAAATGGGCATCCAATAGAAATTACAATGATAGAAAAATGCGGAGAGAGACAGGGCTGTGATGAGGCACGCTGTTGATAAATATACCCTATGATGCTGCTCCCCTTATCTCACACACACACACACACACCCCCACACACACACACACACCCTGGCTGCTGTCATGTATAGGTTACTGTGTGTCCTGGGCTGTTGGGAAGGCATTCTCCACCTTTGCTCAATGCGTGTGTGTGTGATGGAGGGGTAGGGTTGTAAAGGCAGGTGCACATGCGCATGCTTATTGCTTTACAAGGGAGTATGTGACAGTGAGAGTGTGTGACAGTCCTGAATACATTACACTGATCTATCCACTCAAAGATCACCTCCGTGTCACGCCATTTCTGGGTGACACAGAGGTCAACACTCCATCAGCCCTGACCTTTGAGGTGAAATGATGGATGGTGTTAGATATATTTTATGGGAATATCTTTCTTTGGCCTCCCATTGAAATCCTATGTAGTCGATATCTTACTTTAGAATATTTTTGTTTGCCTACTCATTGAAAGCCTACAAGATATCTTCTTGTATAACATCTTTGTTTGCTCTCCTATTAAAAACTTAAATGGAGGAGACATATTCTTTTTTGAATATCTTTGTTTGCCCTCCCATTAAAGCCTATGGAGGAGATATCTTCTTTTAGAATATTTTTGTTTGCTCTCCCGTTGAAAGCATATAGAAGAAATCCAGTCTTTCTGGTTTTTCTTAAGTGTGTGTAACAGAGAAGGCACTAATTGCTATTGAGGAAGTGACTCTGGCTTGTAGATAACCCCTATGAAGGAGCAGAGCTTCCTGTCAATAAATCAAAGAACTCACTGGCTTCTCTGCCGACTCTTCATCTATCATCAGACAAACAGTGTTTGTGTGTGTGTGTGTGTGTGTGTGTGTGTGTGTGTGTGCATATGTTTGTATCTATCCACCACTTGTAATGACACCGTGATCCCTTTCACATCGGGTCTGCACATCAAAGCAAACACTCTTATTTCGAAAAATACACAGGAAACATGCTGAATCTAACAACCCACTTTTCTCCCCTGAGGGCTTGTTGGTGTGTGCCATTTAGTTTATGGCAGTTTTTTGGGTAGTGGGCATGCTTCAGAACTGAGCTAATCTGGGCAGTGTGGTTCCAAGTATTATTGGCTAGCGGTGTTAGCCGTGCGATGTTAGCATAAGGCTCCAAAGCCCCTGGTGAGACAGGGTCGCTGGCCCAGGATGTATTTGGGCCGTGGTGTATCCAGTCCGGTGTGGCCCTAACCTGATCTGGGCCCACCAACACAGCATGAGGGACTGGGACTGTGGCACTGACAGGGAGAGAATGAGGGATGGAGGGAATGAGGAAGGAAATGTATTTTGGAGAGAGTGAGGGATGGAGGGAATGAGGAAGGAAATATTATTTTGTAGTATTTTAGTAAAATAGTATTTTGAATATGCGCTAGAAGGATTTGAGCGGTTTGTTTTTCCATTGCAGAGCCAAACAAACAGAATTTACAATTTGGTTCGATCGCATTCAGGTTGACAAATAAACCTCTATGATATATTGTTTCGGGTTTTCTTGCCGCCAAAGCTTTAAAATGACTCTAGGTTTTTCACACTTGGATTGGAAGCCTGATAGGAGGCGGCGCTCCTAGTGGCCGGAGACTTTGATGCAGGGAAACACAAATCCGATTGACCTAATTTCTACCAGCATGTTACATGTGCAACCAGTTTAAAAAAATTCTAGACCGCCTTTAATCAACACACAGAGACACGTACAAAGCTCACCCTCGCTCTTCATTTGGCAAATCTGACCATAACTATCCACCTGATACCTGCCTACAAGCAAAAACTAAAGCAGGAAGTACCATTGACTCGCTCAATACGGAAGTAGTCAGGACTGGAATATGTTCAGAGATTCTTCCGATGGCATTGAGGAGTACAACACATCAGTCACCGGCTTCATCAATAAGTGCATTGATGACGTCGTCCCCACAGTGACCGTACATACATACCCTAACCAGAAGCCAAGGATTACAAGCAACATCCTAACTGAGCTAAAGGGTAAAGCTGCTGCTTTCAAGGAGCAGGACTCTAACCCGGACGCTAACAAGAAATCCCGCTGTGCCCTCAGACAAACCATCAAACAGGCAAAGCGTCAGTACAGGACTAAGATTGAATCCTACTGCACCAGCTCCGACACTAGTCGGATGTGCAGGGCTTGCAAACTATTACGGACTACAAAGGGAAGCACAGACGCGAGCTGCCCAGTGACATGAGTGGACCAGACAAACTAAAGTCAAATCAAATCAAATCAAATTTATTTATATAGCCCTTCATACATCAGCTGATATCTCAAAGTGCTGTACAGAAACCCAGCCTAAAACCCCAAACAGCAAGCAATGCAGGTGTAGAAGCACGGTGGCTAGGAAAAACTCCCTAGAAAGGCCAATACCTAGGAAGAAACCTAGAGAGGAACCAGGCTATGTGGGGTGGCCAGTCCTCTTCTGGCTGTGCCGGGTGGAGATTATAACAGAACATGGCCAAGATGTTCAAATGTTCATAAATGACCAGCATGGTCGAATAATAATAAGGCAGAACAGTTGAAACTAGAGCAGCAGCACAGTCAGGTGGAAGTTGAAACTGGAGCAGCAGCATGGCCAGGTGGACTGGGGACAGCAAGGAGTCATCATGTCAGGTAGTCCTGGGGCATGGTCCTAGGGCTCAGGTCCTCCGAGAGAGAGAAAGAAAGAGAGAAGGAGAGAATTAGAGAACGCACACTTAGATTCACACAGGACACCGAATAGGACAGGAGAAGTACTCCAGATATAACAAACTGACCCCAGCCCCCCGACACATAAACTACTGCAGCATAAATACTGGAGGCTGAGAGGGGGAATAGGACTTCAATGCCCACTTTGAGACAAGCAACACTGAAGCATGCATGAGAGCACCAGCTGTTCCGGACGACTGTATGATCACGTTCTCCATAGTCAATGTGAGTAAGACCTTTAAACAGGTCAACATTCACAAGGCCGCAGGGCCAGACAGATTTCCAGGACATGTACTCCAAGCATGCGCTGACCAACTGGCAAGTGTCTTCACTGACATTTTCAACCTGTCCCTGACCGAGTCTGTAATACCAACATGTTTCAAGCAGACCACCATAGTCCCTTTGCCTAAGAACACTAAGGTAACCAACCTAATACACAGGAAACATGCTGAATCTAACAACCCACTTTTCTCCCCTGAGGGCTTGTTGGTGTGTGCCATTTAGTTTATGGCAGTTTTTTGGGTAGTGGGCATGCTTCAGAACTGAGCTAATCTGGGCAGTGTGGTTCCAAGTATTATTGGCTAGCGGTGTTAGCCGTGCGATGTTAGCATAAGGCTCCAAAGCCCCTGGTGAGACAGGGTCGCTGGCCCAGGATGTATTTGGGCCGTGGTGTATCCAGTCCGGTGTGGCCCTAACCTGATCTGGGCCCACCAACACAGCATGAGGGACTGGGACTGTGGCACTGACAGGGAGAGAATGAGGGATGGAGGGAATGAGGAAGGAAATGTATTTTGGAGAGAGTGAGGGATGGAGGGAATGAGGAAGGAAATATTATTTTGTAGTATTTTAGTAAAATAGTATTTTGAATATGCGCTAGAAGGATTTGAGCGGTTTGTTTTTCCATTGCAGAGCCAAACAAACAGAATTTACAATTTGGTTCGATCGCATTCAGGTTGACAAATAAACCTCTATGATATATTGTTTCGGGTTTTCTTGCCGCCAAAGCTTTAAAATGACTCTAGGTTTTTCACACTTGGATTGGAAGCCTGATAGGAGGCGGCGCTCCTAGTGGCCGGAGACTTTGATGCAGGGAAACACAAATCCGATTGACCTAATTTCTACCAGCATGTTACATGTGCAACCAGTTTAAAAAAATTCTAGACCGCCTTTAATCAACACACAGAGACACGTACAAAGCTCACCCTCGCTCTTCATTTGGCAAATCTGACCATAACTATCCACCTGATACCTGCCTACAAGCAAAAACTAAAGCAGGAAGTACCATTGACTCGCTCAATACGGAAGTAGTCAGGACTGGAATATGTTCAGAGATTCTTCCGATGGCATTGAGGAGTACAACACATCAGTCACCGGCTTCATCAATAAGTGCATTGATGACGTCGTCCCCACAGTGACCGTACATACATACCCTAACCAGAAGCCAAGGATTACAAGCAACATCCTAACTGAGCTAAAGGGTAAAGCTGCTGCTTTCAAGGAGCAGGACTCTAACCCGGACGCTAACAAGAAATCCCGCTGTGCCCTCAGACAAACCATCAAACAGGCAAAGCGTCAGTACAGGACTAAGATTGAATCCTACTGCACCAGCTCCGACACTAGTCGGATGTGCAGGGCTTGCAAACTATTACGGACTACAAAGGGAAGCACAGACGCGAGCTGCCCAGTGACATGAGTGGACCAGACAAACTAAAGTCAAATCAAATCAAATCAAATTTATTTATATAGCCCTTCATACATCAGCTGATATCTCAAAGTGCTGTACAGAAACCCAGCCTAAAACCCCAAACAGCAAGCAATGCAGGTGTAGAAGCACGGTGGCTAGGAAAAACTCCCTAGAAAGGCCAATACCTAGGAAGAAACCTAGAGAGGAACCAGGCTATGTGGGGTGGCCAGTCCTCTTCTGGCTGTGCCGGGTGGAGATTATAACAGAACATGGCCAAGATGTTCAAATGTTCATAAATGACCAGCATGGTCGAATAATAATAAGGCAGAACAGTTGAAACTAGAGCAGCAGCACAGTCAGGTGGAAGTTGAAACTGGAGCAGCAGCATGGCCAGGTGGACTGGGGACAGCAAGGAGTCATCATGTCAGGTAGTCCTGGGGCATGGTCCTAGGGCTCAGGTCCTCCGAGAGAGAGAAAGAAAGAGAGAAGGAGAGAATTAGAGAACGCACACTTAGATTCACACAGGACACCGAATAGGACAGGAGAAGTACTCCAGATATAACAAACTGACCCCAGCCCCCCGACACATAAACTACTGCAGCATAAATACTGGAGGCTGAGAGGGGGAATAGGACTTCAATGCCCACTTTGAGACAAGCAACACTGAAGCATGCATGAGAGCACCAGCTGTTCCGGACGACTGTATGATCACGTTCTCCATAGTCAATGTGAGTAAGACCTTTAAACAGGTCAACATTCACAAGGCCGCAGGGCCAGACAGATTTCCAGGACATGTACTCCAAGCATGCGCTGACCAACTGGCAAGTGTCTTCACTGACATTTTCAACCTGTCCCTGACCGAGTCTGTAATACCAACATGTTTCAAGCAGACCACCATAGTCCCTTTGCCTAAGAACACTAAGGTAACCAACCTAAATGACAACCAACCTGTAGCACTCACGTCTGCAGCCATTAATAAGTGCTTTGAAAGGCTGGTCATGGTTCACAGCAACACCATTATCCCAGAAACCATAGACCCACTCCAATTTGCATACTGCCCCAACAGATCCACAGATGATGCAATCTATATTGCCCTCCACTCTGCCCATTACCACCTGGACAAAAGGAACACCTACGTGAGAAGGCTGTTAATTGATTACAGCTCAGCGTTCAACACCATAGTACCCTCAAAGCTCATTACTAAGGACCCTGGGACAACTGGATCCTGGACTTCCTGACGGGCCGCCCCCAGTTGGTAAGGTTAGGTAACATCACATCTGCTATGCAGATCCTCAACACAGGGTCCCTCCCTCCTGTACTCCCTGTTCACCCATGACTGCATTGCCAAGCAACATCATCATTAAGTTTGCCGACGACACAACAGTGGTAGGCCTGATCACCGACAACGATGAGACAGCCTATAGGTAGGTCAGAGACCTGTCAGTGTGGTGTGTGGTGCCAGGATAACAACCTCTCCCTCAATGTGATTAAGACAAAGGAGAGCACTCCCCCATTCTCATCGACTGGGCTGTAGTGGAGCATGTTGAGAGCTTCAAGTTCCTTGGTGTCCACATCACCAATAAACTGTCAAGGTCCAAACACACCAAGACAGTCGTGAAGAGGGCAAGACAACGCCTATTCCCCCTCAAGAGACTGAAAAGATTTGGCATGGGTCCTCAGATCCTCAAAAAGTCCAACAGGCTTCTTAACATCTTCTACCCCAGGCCATAAGACTCATGAAAAGCTAACCAAATGGCTACTCTGACTATTTGCTTTGAACCCCCCATTTTTATCTATGTTACTTTACCTATACCTGCATGTACAGATCCAACAATGTGCCCCTGCACATCGACTCAGTACCACCTGTATATCGCCTCGATATTCTTATTTTATTGTTGCTCTTTTATTATTATAATTTTTTGTTGTAAATCTTTTTCTTAACTCATCTTTTTCTTAAAACTGCATTGTTGGTTAGGGGCTTGTAACTAAGCGTTTCACGGTAATGTCTTGTTGTCTTCGGCGCATGTGACAAATACAATTGATTTGATTTTGATTAGATTTTATATGTGGTCGAGGTCAACCATTTATAACAGTCGATTTGATCAGTCATATAGGTCAATGTAAAGCCTCTTCATTCTCTCTTTGTTTCTCAATAACAGATCAATTATCATGGTCATAATTCAGCAACATTATGACAGTTAACACACACACACACTCCGTATACTTTACAAGGCCCCATGCAGGAAACATGACGCCGCTGTACAGATGTAGGATCTTAACTTGATCACTCTTTTGTTGCTAAGAATTTTCCCTGCGCAGCAGGAAATGCGAACTTGTAGTGTATTTGAGTTTTATAAAGGCTTCTGTTTGTGATTTTCACTTTGAAATTTCAGACTTGATTTGCCGTGATGAAAAACCCCTACAAAAATGTCCATTAATTATAATCCACATAATAATTAATATTTCCTGTTCCTGCAGGATTATTTTACTGCTGTAGCAAACTGGCACAAATTAAGATCCTTCATCTGTAATGGTGATGTCTCGTGGACAGACACATGTAACATAACTGGTATTATAGACAGACTGTGGGTTGCCACAAGGAACTTCTTGGTGACGTCATTGATCATTTGGACAAATCACAATTTCGCAGGTGTTTGCATCTTTCAGAAGGGGATACTAGGTCCGTGTTCGCATCTTTCAGAAGGGGATACTAGGTCCTTGTTCTCATCTTTCAGAAGGGGATACTAGGTCCGTGTTCGCATCTTTCAGAAGGGGATACTAGGTCCTTGTTCTCATCTTTCAGAAGGGGATACTAGGTCCGTGTTCTCATCTTTCAGAAGGGGATATTAGGTCCGTGTTCTCATCTTTCAGAAGGGGATACTAGGTCCGTGTTCTCATCTTTCAGAAGGGGATACTAGGTCCGTGTTCTCATCTTTCAGAAGGGGATACTAGGTCCGTGTTCTCATCTTTCAGAAGGGGATACTAGGTCCGTGTTCTCATCATTCAGAAGGGGATACTAGGTCCGTGTTGGCATCTTTCAGAAGGGGATACTAGGTCCGTGTTCTCATCTTTCAGAAGGGGATACTAGGTCCGTGTTCTCATCTTTCAGAAGGGGATACTAGGTCCGTGTTCTCATCTTTCAGAAGGGGATACTAGGTCCGTGTTCTCATCTTTCAGAAGGGGATACTAGGTCCATGTTATCATCTTTCAGAAGGGGATACTAGGTCCGTGTTCTCATCTTTCAGAAGTGGATACTAGGTCCATGTTCTCATCTTTCAGAAGGGGATACTAGGTCCATGTTCTCATCTTTCAGAAGGGGATACTAGGTCCGTGTTCTCATCTTTCAGAAGGGGATACTAGGTCTGTGACTTTCAGAGAGGTTGGAGGAGCTACCGTGATGCTTCAGCTCTTGGTTCGAGTTTCCTTTCCAACATGTCTCCCTCCTGAACTTCATCAAGCCTCTGATGCAATCCTGCTTGATCTTTGTTCTGTGTTTCCGAGATGACTCCGATTATTGTAAGACAGGTTTGTGCTGTAGCTATTGATGTCACAGTCCTATTGACAGACAGCCTCGATGGACCTTGGTCCCGATCTCCTTTGAAAAATATATTTTTTTATCTCAATGAAACAAACCTGGTAAAATATACAGTATATTTTTAAATGTCTTGAAGATACCTGGTGCTGCAGCAGACTGACTGCATGTTCCTTGTGGTGTGTTCCAAGAGTGTGCTGTGCTGTCATCCTCTCTCTCCGCACCATGAGGGATGAGCCGAGGCCTGCTCGCCAACACGGACTCTTCTAATTGTCCCCTCAGGGAGCTAATGCTATTCCAGCTTCCTCCGAGGAGTCATTTTCCTCTCTTTATCAATCACTAATTTCTCTCGCTCTCTCTCTCTCTCTGTCTCTTTATCACCCCTGACACAATACTTTCAGCTGACAGGCACTGAAATGGAACAAAACACAAATTGTAAGTTTCCATTGTAAAACGTTGCGTGCCCTAGTGAACACGACCCTGACTAAAGCTTTGTGGAAAAACCTTCTCGTTAGCCATTTGTCAGTTTGTCTATATTCATTGCTTGGTTTTCTGAGGGTCCAAACACTTTCGGGCACTTTTTGATTTTTAAAAGTAATTCGTTGTCAGTGTTTTGATTTTAGAGTGGCTTCTTTCTTTGGCCACATGGCTGACATCAGCCCTCTGCGGTATACAACCTACTGTAAAGAACAGAGGAAATAGTTCAATACTATTCTACCATATAGTTCAAGACTTCACACTTCAAAGACTTCATACAAATGATTCAGTGAAGCAATCGACGCTGGGTGGTCAAGAAACGGTGGTTATGTGCGAGCACACACGACCTTTGGGCGTCGTGCGTATTACCCACAACACCCCGCGACTCCACAATATTAAAAAGATACCAGGAAAAAAGGCATCTTCCAACTTCAGAAGTGACCCATAAAAGTGAAACAAAATAATCTGAGAAAACATTTAGTTCCCGGGAGAAGCCTGAGACTCTAAATGTTTTATTCAGACCAGGCCAAGGGGTATGTGGCACCGGATCGCGACCCATGTAGAAATAGGCCCCCGTTTAACATTTAACAAGCTTTCCAGAGTGATGGAACGTCGAAGGAGGCGACTTGGCCTTCAGGAGAAGGGAATGAAACGGAATATTAATTCACATCATCACCAGAGATCAAATCCCGCGCCCAGATCTTCTTCTTCCCAAAATGCTGCGAGCCCTTTCAGACGTCGCCAAATATATAGATGGAGAGAAGGTAGAAATGCCTCTATTGTATAGATCATTGAAAAGTTCATGCAGAATCCATTTCTTTGGATTCTGATTCGGATGGCAGATTTGAGTTGAGTTGATTTGTGCGTCTCGTACCTTATCTTGGTCCTAGGAGCACATTATTATACTAGGATCTGTGAGGAATGAGACTTTATTAAGAGCAAATAGATGGGCTGGTAAGCTACTTCTTTTGACAGCTGTAGATATGACTAATCATCATGTCAACGATGGTATCCGAGAGTGGGATGTACTGTAAAAATGTTTTTATGAGTTTCCACTGACTCAGACTTCATATTTTTCGTGAATTCACTAAATTGGCACAACTTGCAATACTGTTGTATTCACACTGTTCCACTTCCATAGAAATCTGCTGGTAGCAGACTTACTTAGTCAACCGTGGCCAAACGAAGTGCAGCCAATCAAATCACGGCATGACTAAGCCAGAAGTCATGGCAGCTGTCGGCATGGTTACGAGGGCCACGCCACAACTACACCAGGCAGTTGATTAGTCGAATAAACAAAGCCTTTTTCATGTCTTTAATCGTTCTGACACTCTACAGAGGCTTTGGTGCACCTTCACTTACACACACACACACACACACACACACACACACACACACACACAGGTTTTAGTATTCACTGAGCATCACAGGTTACGGTTGTTCAACTCACTGAAATTAAGAGACATTTAATTAATTAATGGCAGCAAATTGACATTACACTGGTGTCTGGCCTGGTTTTATCTTGGTCCCCATCAGTACCTAATGACATTTCCATGTATGTCACACGGCCTGGGGAAAATGGCATGGCTCGCTTCCTGTTTTTACAGAGGCAGTGGGATGGTCTCCGTCTGCACGGCGCTACCAAGGCAAATACTAAAGGTGACCGCACTGATTGAGGGAAGAAGAGGGGGGTAGAGGGAGGATACAGGAAGGTAGAGGGGGGTAGAGGGAGGATACAGGGACGTAGAGGGAGGATACAGGGAGTATACAGGGACGTAGAGGGAGGATACAGGGGGGATACAGGAAGGTAGAGGGAGGTAGAAGAGGGGGGTAGAGGGAGGATACAGGGACGTAGAGGGAGGATACAGGGACGTAGAGGGAGGATACAGGGACGTAGAGGGGAGGATACAGGGAGGTAGAGGGAGGATACAGGGAGGATACAGGGACGTAGAGGGAGGATACAGGGAGGATACAAGAAGGTAGAGGGAGGATACAGGGAGGATACAGGAAGGTAGAGGGAGGTAGAAGAGGGGGGTAGAGGGAGGATACAGGAAGGTAGAGGGAGGTAGAAGAGGGGGGTAGAGGGAGGATACAGGGAGGTAGATGGAGGATACAGGGACATAAAGGGAGGAAGAGGAGGGTAGAGGGAGGTACAGGGAGGATAGAGGGATGTAGAGGGAGGTAGTGGGAGGATAGAGGGAGGTAGTGGGAGGATAGAGGGAGGTAGTGGGAGGATAGAGGGAGGTAGTGGGAGAATAGAGGGAGGTAGTGGGAGGTAGTGGGGAGTAAGAAGGAAGATACAGGGATGATAGAGGGAGGTACAGGGAGGATAGAGGGAGGTAGTGGGAGAATAGAGTGAGGTAGTGGGAGGTTAGAGGGACGTAGAGGGAGGTAGTGGGAGGTAGAAGGACGTAGAGGGAGGTAGAAGGACGTAGAGGGAGGTAGAGGGAGGATAGAGGGACGTAGTGGGAGGATAGAGGGACGTAGAGGGAGGTAGTGGGAGGATAGAGGGAGAAGGTGGGGGGTAGAGGGAGGTTAGAGAGACGTAGAGGAAGGTAGTGGGAGGGATAGAGGAAGGTAGAGGGAGGATACAGGGAGGTAGAGGGAGGATACAGGGAGGTAGAGGGAGGATACAGGGAGGTAGAGGGAGGATACAGGAAGGTAGAGGGAGGATACAGGAAGGTAGAGGGAGGATACAGGAAGGTAGAGGGAGGATACAGGAAGGTAGAGGGAGGATACAGGAAGGTAGGGGGAGGATACAGGAAGGTAGGGGGAGGATACAGGAAGGTAGGGGGAGGATACAGGGAGGTAGAGGGAGGATACAGGGACATAAAGGGAGGAAGAGGAGGGTAAGAGGAGGTACATGGAGGATAGAGGGAGGTAGAGGGAGGATACAGGGAGGTAGTGGGAGGATAGAGGGATGTAGAGGGAGGTAGTGGGAGGATAGAGGGACATAGAGGGAGGATCAGGAAGTCAGGACCCATCAGGAAGTCCAGAACCTAGTTGCACAGGGCGGGGTCGACACCCAAGGTCTCAAGCTTAATGATGAGTTTGGAGGGTACTATGGTGTTGAATGCTGAGCTGTAGTCAATGAACAGTATTCTTATGTAGGTATTCCTCTTGTCCAGATGGGATAGGGCAGTGTGCAGTGTGATGGCGAGATAGAGGCAGGATAGAGGGGGATACAGAGAGGATAGAGGGAGGATAGAGGCAGGATAGAGGTAGGATAGAGGGGGGATACAGAGAGAGATAGATGGAGGATACAGGGAGGATAGAGGGAGGATACAGAGAGGATACAGGAAGGAAGAGGGAGGATAGAGGGAGGATAGAGGTGGGATACAGAGAGGATACAGGGAGGATACAGGGAGGTAGAGGGAGGTAGAGGGAGGATAGAGGGGGTATACAGAGAGGATACAGGGATGTAGAGGGACGAAGAGGGAGGATAGAGGGAGGATAGAGGTAGGATAGAGGGGGGATACAGAGAGGATAGAGGGAGGATAGAGGGGGGATAGATGGAGGATACAGAGAGGATAGATGGAGGATACAGAGAGGATACAGAGAGGATACAGGAAAGATAGAGGGAGGATAGAGGTAGGATAGAGGGGGATGCAGAGAGGATAGATGGAGGATACAGAGAGGATACAGGGAAGATAGAGGGAATATACAGAGAGGATACAGGGAGGTAAAGGGACGAAGAGGGAGGATAGAGGGAGGATAGAGGTGGGATACAGAGAGGATAGAGGGAGGATACAGAGAGGATAGAGGGAGGATACAGAGATGATACAGGGAGGATACAGGGAGGTAGAGGGAGGATAGAGGGAGGATAGAGGGGGATACAGAGAGATACAGGGAGGTGGAGGGACGAAGAGGGAGGATAGAGGCAGGCATAGAGGTAGGATAGAGGGGGCATACAGAGAGGATAGAGGGAGTATAGAGGGGGGATACAGAGAGGATAGCAGGGGGGATACAGAGAGGATAGAGGGAGGATACAGAGAGGATAGAGGGAGCTAGAGGACGAAGAGGAGGATAGATGGAGGATACAGAGAGGATAGAGGGAGCATTAGAGGACGAAGAGGGACGAAGAGGGAGGATAGTATGGAGGATACAGAGAGGATAGAGGGAGGATAGAGGGGGATACAGAGAGGATAGAGGGAGGATACAGAGAGGATAGAGGGAGGATACAGATAGGATAGAGGGAGGATACAGATAGGATAGAGGGATGTAGAGGGACAAAGAGGGACGATACAGGGAGGATACAGGGAGGATAGAGGGACGAAGAGGGCACGATTAGAGGGAGGATACAGAGAGGATAGAGATGGGATACAGAGAGGATAGAGGAGGGATACAGAGAGGATAGAGGAGATACAGAAGGATACAGAGAGGATACAGGAAGGTACGAGGAGGATACAGGAGGTTCGAGGGAGAATAGAGGGAGGATACAGGGTGGATACAGAGAGGATAGAGGGAGGATACAGAGAGGATACAGGAAGGTTAGAGGGAGGATACAGATAGGATAGAGGGAGGATAGAGGAGGATAGAGGAGGATACAGAGAGGATACAGGAAGGTTAGAGGGAGGATACAGAGAGGATACAGGGAGGTTAGAGGAGAATAGAGGGGGGATACAGGGAGGATACAGGGAGATAGAGGGGGGATACAGAGAGAGATAGATGGAGGATACAGAGAGGATACAGGGCGGATAGAGGGAGGATAGAGGGGGATACAGAGAGGATAGAGGCAGGATAGAGGGGGATACAGAGAGAGATAGATGAAGGATACAGAGAGGATAGAGGGAGGATACAGAGAGGATACAGAGAGGATAGAGGGAGGATAGAGGGAGGATAGAGGGAGGATAGAGGGAGGATACAGAGAGGATACAGGGAGGATACAGAGGGGATAGAGGGAGGATACAGAGCAGGATACAGAGAGGATACAGGAAGGTTAGAGGAGGATACAGAGAGGTAGAGGGAGGTGTGCTACCTTTAGAGTTGAGTTCAGTGTCAGTGATTCAGGGCTCTCTCTCTCTCTCTCTATCTTTCTGTCTACATTGTTGGGAGCTGTCGCAGTCTTAGTGAAGTAGAATTCACATCAGTTTAGTGTTTGCAGGCCCTGCGACTTCGGAACCGACCCCACTAAAGTAGTATACAGTGTATCCAGATATGCCTATAACGCGTGTACCGAAATTCATTTGATTACCAACTCATGATCTTTCATGTTTGAATCATATAAAAATGTTATCAACAGATTTCACTGCATTATTATTGCATCAACATTGCACTGCATCAATTATGATGTTCTCCTCACACCACACAGTACAAGCTCCGCATTCACACAGAAAAGGGAAAAGGACATGGAGAGAGAAGGAAAGGGCAAGAGAGAGGGAGAGAGAGCACATTAGACTTTCCTGTTTCGCGTTATATGAAACATCTCTGCCATTAAACGTCAGCAAAGAGAATTGGCGGAGATGTCTCGAGCAAGTAAATGTGCCAAAAAAATGTATCACCCCAAAGATCAATGGACAGGCAAAAAGATGCAAATGAAAGCCTCACTCTGGAGTCTGGAGAGTGTGACAAGAAACACGACACTCCCTCATCTCCTTTAGAAACTCAGCGGATGCGAGAATTCAGTTTGAACTAGCTCCAGCTTCGTTTAGGGAATTGACGATACATAATTCAATGGAACCAGAGACAAAATGAAAAGAAGTAACAAAAATGGTGGGGGACGGACAATAACACTTGTGTATATCAGCGGCAAGCAAAGAGAAAACACCCGATTGATCGCAGGCCAGTGGAATGACAAGTCGGGCTCCAGAGGGATATAGTGGCTGTTTAATCACTGTGAACGGTTAAGTCATCTATAGCTGTGACCGACAGACTAGTTCTGTGCATTTTTAGTCAGAGACATGTTTGATACAGGATACGTTGACCAAGTCCAGAGATAGGAATGAGAAGAGAGAGGTGAATTGGGAAATGTCTTGGATGACCTCTTGGTTGCACCCTGTAGTTAAGTCCCAGAGATAGGAGAGAGAGGGTATGAATTGGAACGTCTTGGATTCCTTGGTTGACCCTGTAGTTAAGTCCCAGAGATAGGAATAGAGAGGGATGAACTGGAAATGTCTTGGATGCCTTGATTGACCCTATAGTTAAGTCCCAGAGATAGGAATAGAGAGGGATGAACTGGAAATGTCTTGGATTCCTTGGTTGACTGACCCTAGTAGTTAAGTCCCGAGAATAGGAATAGAGAGGGATGAACTGGAAATGTCTTGGATGCCTTGATTGACCCTATAGTTAAGTCCCAGAGATAGGAATAGAGAGGGATGAACTGGAAATGTATTGGATTCCTTGATTGACCCTATAGTTAAGTCCCAGAGATAGGAATAGAGAGGGATGAACTGGAAATGTGATTGGATTCCTTGATTGACCCTATAGTTAAGTCCCAGAGATAGGAATAGA
>NW_022262909.1:0-113676 GCF_002021735.2 Oncorhynchus kisutch | reverse complement strand
TTAGTCGGGGACAAGCCTATTGGGAACAGATACCAATGGGCAGATCTATTTATTTGTTCAAACTACAGCACTACTACTTTGACGTGTCAAATCTGATCCTTTCTCTCTCTCTCCTCCTCTCACAGTTCCACTCAGCCCTGTTGTTTTCCTGCAGTCCACCAGCAGCACAGACAACCTCTTCATACCCAGAGTAACGTGCTACCAGGAGAGGCACGATACAGGACTCCGGGAGGGAGGAAGGGCTAGCGTTGTCCTGGTAACCATAAAGAGGGGACACAGACACATATCATTATGGATGCTGATGTCACTGTTGTCATAAAGCTGCCTTACAGAAACCCAGACCCAGATAGAGCAAGCTGTATGCTAGACCAGACCAAGCTGTACCATCTGGTGTTCTGAAATGGAGAGACTCTTCTCTGTCTCGTCAGCATCAGGATGTTGTTGAGGCTCCCCAGGGATCCACCATAGTCATGTCTCTCTCCTGTGTTAACGAGAACATCAAACAGATGGTGAACTTATTACCATCATCAATTATTACTGTCTATTACAGTCATAGGGTCTTATCAGAGGCATTAATATCTCTAAATTAATTGGGTGCCTTTTGTGTCCCTTTGATATTTTAAGTATAAATTATGCTCCATTATTACATTTTGAAAGCCTGTTATATATAATTAAATCTAATTTAAAAGTCCCAAAAATATATGTATCAATGGCAGATTGACCCTTTAACAATTTATATAGTATCGAACATCACATTGAAGTGAAGAACTTCAGTAGAATGCCCCTTAAAAACCACACATTAATTCAACAACTGCATAGTTTGTGTCCCTGTTGAAGACAGCACTCACTGGTGTTAATCTGATATTCTGTCTCCTCCTCTTTCACTCCCAAAACGTCTTCCTCCTTCACCTTTACTGAAATAGAACCTTTTAGAGAGGAAGAGGATGCTTTCTCTTCTTTCCCTATAACAGCCTCCTCTTCCATTCTGAAAGGTTCTTTCTCTCCTTTCACTGTAATATCCTCCTCTTCGTCTTTAACGACAATGTTCAGCGCCAGAGCTTCTTTCTCTCCTTTCACTGTAATATCCTCCTCTTCGTCTTTCACGACAACGTTCAGCGCCAGAGCTTCTTTCTCCGGACAGCAGACATCCTCTTCTTCAGCAGGGGATGAGTAGTTTAATGAGCTCATGATCAGGGATGTTAGCTAGCTAGCTAGCATTAGCGAATAGCCTAGTGCTATTAATGAGCTGTTAGCTAGCTAGCTAGCTAGCTAGCATTAGCGAATAGCCTAGTGCTATTAATGAGCTGTTAGCTAGCTAGCTAGCATTAGCGAATAGCCTAGTGCTAGGCTCAGTATCAATCTTTAACAAATTTGCAACTTGAACAGGCAAATCAGGTTCAAGTTAACGTCAACTGAAATGTGTTTTAAACACTGCGATTAGCTAATGTACATTAACATGGCCTAAAACGTCAATCTTTCAGTTTTACCTTGTCTACCAAGCTACCGAGATGGTTAAAATAGTATCCGTGTTGTTGTTCCTGAAGAAACGTCCGTCCAGTCCATTATACGTCACGCTAGAAGCATCACCTGAAAGACGCTCGTCGCCATCTGCTGACTGGAGTGGGTAACGCAGTGTGGAAACAATAGTTACAACACTTTTTGTATTGGAAAGAACGTCATAATTATTTAACAATAAGCTGATATATTTTCTCTTACGTCTTACAACTAATACATTCCCGTACACAGACGTAGAAGCGTAATATGAATGTGTAGATGATGAATAAATACTTCCATGAATAGGAAGTGTGTTTATACACATTTACAATATTCATTTTTTATCTAGATGTGACCATACTATTCCCTTAAAGCTACGCTACAAAGCTACAACAGGTGTAGACATTACCGTGAAATTCTTACTGACAAGCCCTTAACCAACAATGTAGTTAAGAAAAATAAAAGGTAAGAAAAAAAAGTTACACAATAAAAAAACTATACCGTGTTTACAGAGTCAATGTGGAGGCTGTATACAGGGGGTACCAGTACAGAGTCAATGTGGAGGCTGTATACAGGGGGTACCAGTACAGAGTCAATGTGGAGGCTATATACAGGAGGTACCAGTACAGAGTCAATGTGGAGGCTATATACAGGAGGTACCAGTACAGAGTCAATGTGGAGGCTATATACAGGAGGTACCAGTACAGAGTCAATGTGGAGGCTATATACAGGGGGCACCAGTACAGAGTCAATGTGGAGGCTGTATACAGGGGGTACCAGTACAGAGTCAATGTGGAGGCTATATACAGGAGGTACCAGTACAGAGTTAATGTGGAGGCTATATACAGGGGGTACCAGTACAGAGTTAATGTGGAGACTATATACAGGGGGTTACCAGTACAGAGTCAATGTGGAGGTTATATACAGGGGGTACCGGTACAGAGACAATGTGGAGGCTATATACAGGGGGTACCAGTACAGAGTCAATGTGGAGGCTATATACAGGAGGTACCAGTACAGAGTTAATGTGGAGGCTATATACAGGAGGTACCAGTACAGAGTCAATGTGGAGGTTATATACAGGGGGTACCAGTACAGAGTCAATGTGGAGGCTATATACAGGGGGTACCAGTACAGAGTCAATGTGAAGGCTGTATACAGGGGGTACCAGTACAGAGTCAATGTGGAGGCTATATAGAGTGGTACCAGTACAGAGTCAATGTGGAGGCTGTATACAGGGGGTACCAGTACAGAGTCAATGTGGAGGTTATATACAGGGGGTACCAGTACAGAGTCAATGTGGAGGTTATATACAGGGGGTACCGGTACAGAGTCAATGTGGAGGTTATATACAGGGGGTACCAGTACAGAGTCAATGTGGAGGTTGTATACAGGGGGTACCAGTACAGAGTCAATGTGGAGGCTGTATACAGGGGGTACCAGTACAGAGTCAATGTGGAGGTTATATACAGGGGGTACCAGTACAGAGTCAATGTGGAGGTTATATACAGGGGTACCAGTACAGAGTCAATGTGGAGGTTATATTCAGGAGGTATAAGTACAGAGTCAATGTGGAGGTTATATACAGGGGGTACCGGTACAGAGTCAATGTGGAGGCTATATACAGGGGGTACCAGTACAGAGTCAATGTGGAGGTTATATACAGGGGGTACCAGTACAGAGTCAATGTGGAGGTTATATACAGGGGGTACCAGTACAGAGTCAATGTGGAGGTTATATACAGGGGGTACCAGTACAGAGTCAATGTGGAGGTTATATACAGGGGGTACCAGTACAGAGTCAATGTGGAGGTTATATACAGGGGGTACCAGTACAGAGTCAATGTGGAGGTTATATACAGGGGGTACCAGTACAGAGTCAATGTGGAGGTTATATACAGGGGGTACCAGTACAGAGTCAATGTGGAGGTTATATACAGGGGGTACCAGTACAGAGTCAATGTGGAGGTTATATACAGGGGGTACCAGTACAGAGTCAATGTGGAGGCTATATACAGGGGGTACCAGTACAGAGTCAATGTGGAGGCTATATACAGGGGGTACCAGTACAGAGTCAATGTGGAGGTTATATACAGGGGGTACCGGTACAGAGTAAATGTGGAGGCTGTATACAGGGGGTACCAGTACAGTGTCAATGTGGAGGCTATATACAGGAGGTACCAGTACAGAGTCAATGTGGAGGCTGTATACAGGGGTACCGGTACAGAGACAATGTGGAGGTTATATACAGGGGGTACCGGTACAGAGTCAATGTGGAGGTTATATACAGGAGGTACCAGTACAGAGTCAATGTGAAGGTTATATACAGGGGGTACCGGTACAGAGTCAATGTGGAGGTTATATACAGGGGGTACCGGTACAGAGTCAATGTGGAGGTTATATACAGGAGGTACCAGTACAGAGTCAATGTGGAGGCTATATACAGGGGGTACCGGTACAGAGTCAATGTGGAGGTTATATACAGGAGGTACCAGTACAGAGTCAATGTGGAGGTTATATACAGGGGGTACCGGTACAGAGTCAATGTGGAGGTTATATACAGGAGGTACCAGTACAGAGTCAATGTGGAGGCTAAATACAGGGGGGTACCTGTACAGAGTCAATGTGGAGGCTATATAAAGGGGGTACCAGTAAGAGTCAATGTGGAGGCTATATACAGGGGGTACCAGTACAGAGTCAATGTGGAGGCTGTATACAGGAGGTACCAGTACAGAGTCAATGTGGAGGTTATATACAGGGGGTACCAGTACAGAGTCAATGTGGAGGTTATATACAGGGGGTACCAGTACAGAGTCAATGTGGAGGTTATATACAGGGGGTACCAGTACAGAGTCAATGTGGAGGCTATATACAGGGGGTACCAGTACAGAGTCAATGTGGAGGCTATATACAGGGGGTACCAGTACAGAGTCAATGTGGAGGTTATATACAGGGGGTACCGGTACAGAGTCAATGTGGAGGCTGTATACAGGGGGTACCAGTACAGTGTCAATGTGGAGGCTATATACAGGAGGTACCAGTACAGAGTCAATGTGGAGGCTGTATACAGGGGGTACCGGTACAGAGACAATGTGGAGGTTATATACAGGGGGTACCGGTACAGAGTCAATGTGGAGGTTATATACAGGAGGTACCAGTACAGATTCAATGTGAAGGTTATATACAGGGGGTACCGGTACAGAGTCAATGTGGAGGTTATATACAGGGGGTACCGGTACAGAGTCAATGTGGAGGTTATATACAGGAGGTACCAGTACAGAGTCAATGTGGAGGCTATATACAGGGGGTACCGGTACAGAGTCAATGTGGAGGTTATATACAGGAGGTACCAGTACAGAGTCAATGTGGAGGTTATATACAGGGGGTACCGGTACAGAGTCAATGTGGAGGTTATATACAGGAGGTACCAGTACAGAGTCAATGTGGAGGCTAAATACAGGGGGGTACCTGTACAGAGTCAATGTGGAGGCTATATAAAGGGGGTACCAGTACAGAGTCAATGTGGAGGCTATATACAGGGGGTACCAGTACAGAGTCAATGTGGAGGCTGTATACAGGAGGTACCTGTACAGAGTCAATGTGAGGGCTATATATAGGGGGTACCAGTACAGAGTCAATGTGGAGGCTGTATACAGGGGGTACCAGTACAGTGTCAATGTGGAGGCTATATACAGGAGGTACCAGTACAGAGTCAATGTGGAGGCTGTATACAGGGGGTACCGGTACAGAGACAATGTGGAGGTTATATACAGGGGGTACCGGTACAGAGTCAATGTGGAGGTTATATACAGGAGGTACCAGTACAGAGTCAATGTGAAGGTTATATACAGGGGGTACCGGTACAGAGTCAATGTGCAGGTTATATACAGGGGGTACCGGTACAGAGTCAATGTGGAGGTTATATACAGGAGGTACCAGTACAGAGTCAATGTGGAGGCTATATACAGGGGGTACCGGTACAGAGTCAATGTGGAGGTTATATACAGGAGGTACCAGTACAGAGTCAATGTGGAGGTTATATACAGGGGGTACCGGTACAGAGTCAATGTGGAGGTTATATACAGGAGGTACCAGTACAGAGTCAATGTGGAGGCTAAATACAGGGGGGTACCTGTACAGAGTCAATGTGGAGGCTATATAAAGGGGGTACCAGTACAGAGTCAATGTGGAGGCTATATACAGGGGGTACCAGTACAGAGTCAATGTGGAGGCTGTATACAGGAGGTACCTGTACAGAGTCAATGTGGAGGCTATATATAGGGGGTACCAGTACAGAGTCAATGTGGAGGCTGTATACAGGGGGTACCAGTACAGAGTCAATGTGGAGGCTGTATACAGGGGGTACCAGTACAGAGTCAATGTGGAGGCTATATACAGGAGGTGCCAGTACAGAGTCAATGTGGAGGCTATGTACAGGAGGTACCAGTACAGAGTCAATGTGGAGGCTATATACAGGAGGCTATATACAGGAGGTACCAGTACAGAGTCAATGTGGAGGCTATATATAGGAGGTACCAGTACAGAGTCAATGTGGAGGCTATATATAGGAGGTACCAGTACAGAGTCAATGTGAAGGCTTGCTCGTGTTTCTTGGCCCAAGTCTCTTCATCTTATTGGTGTCCTTGAGTAGTGGTTTCTTTGCAGCAATTCGACCATGAAGGCCTGATTCACACAGTCTCCTCTGAACAGTTGATATTGAGATGTGTCTGTTTGTTCAACTCTGTGAAACATTTATTTGGGCAGCAATTTCTGAGGCTGGTAACTCTAATGAACTTATCCTCTGCAGCAGAAGTAACTCTGGGTCTCAATAAAATGCAAATTAATTAATCATCAAATCATGTGATTTTCTGGATTTTTGTTTTAGATTCCGTCTCTCACGGTTGAAATGTATCTATGATAAAAAATGACAGACCTCTACATGCTTTGTAAGTACTTAGTAGGAAAACCTGCAAAATCGTCAGTGTATCAAATACTTGTTCTCCCCACTGTATAGCCATATTATAAAGTATGAAAAGGCTTGTTCGTTCACATGTCATGAATTCACTATGACATGATATTTGTATTACGACTTTTATTATGTAATAGATCATATGGGTTGAAAAGTGTTTTATTAGAAAAGTATAAAAATCAAATTAAATATTATTATTCACGTGCCGAATACAACCGGTGTAGACTTAGTGAAATGCTTACTTACAAGCCCTTAACCAACAATGCAGTTAAGAAAAATACTTGTAAAGTACAAAAAAATAGTTTTGTTTAAAAAAGAAAGATGCACAGCGCCCTTAACCACTGGAGTCTCTTCACTGTCTGATCTTCATTCCTACAGCCTTCATCACCATCCCTGGAGTCTATTCACCGAGTAAGTAAAGATAGTTTAAGAAACCTCTCCCATTCTACTTGTCTATTTTCTTTGTTTAGAAATAGTCATTTGTGTGACCTAATGATTTTCCCTACAATTTCTTTTAAGGATTTAGAAATATAGAACATGTAGAACGAGGAATGTCAGAGTCTGGAATAAAAATATATACAGTTGGTTTACAATGTATATGACGGTGTGTCTAGACATTAGGGACCGTCTATGAATATAAAAGGTGTTTACAGTAGTAGTTATATAGGATGAGCCTTGACTAGAATACAGGGTGGAGTACTGGGTGGTAGACGGCTAGTAACAGTGACTAAGTTCAGGGCAGGGTACTGGGCGGAGGCCGGCTAGAGGTGACTATTTAACAGTCTGATGACCTGGAGATAGACCACACATTAACCACACAATAAGTATTGTGGTGGCAGCATCATGTTATGGGTATGCTTGTCACCGGCAGGGACTGGTGAGTTTGTCAGGATCAAAAGAAATATGAAAGGAGAAAAGTGTAGACTTTGTATAGGCACTGTACAGCCTTAACTGTGGAGTGACCCCATAAAATGGGATATCAGCCAACTCAGTGACAACTACAGAACACAACAATGTATAGTTTACACAAATATTAGTCTCTTAGCTCTTATTGCAGGACTTTGACTGTGGTACATCACCTCCCCAGTCAACGTATTGTGTGTATTGAAAATTCATATAGGACTGTACAGCTAGCTAACTGGCTACTGATCAACCTATTGTGTGTATTGAACATTCATATAGGACTGTAGCAGCTAGCTAACTGGCTACTGATCAACCTATTGTGTGTATTGAACATTCATATTGAACAGCCTTACCTATAGAGTAGCACCACCACCCATCAGCCCATTCTCTTCTTGATGTCAAAGCTGCAGTGTATTGTTGCTATAGGAGTTTATGATTAATAATCCTATTTACTTCAAGACACACTAAGATGTCACCATACTATTCATTTAAAGCCCCTCTGTCAGATATAAATCATCAGAGTGGGAAACCAACTGACATGGAAACAATGGAGCAAATGTATCACTATCAGAGGGGTGTATTATGACATCAGATAGAACTACTCAGACATTCCAAATATCACTTGATTATCAGAGGGGTGTATTATGACATCATATAGAACTACTCAGACATTCCAAATCAGGCTTCATCCACATCATGAAGGTGGATATTGATCCAACCATTTCAAAAGTAATGACCGGCCTGACGGAAACAGGTTATGCCTGAACAATTTTATAAAAGCCGACAAACTATATGTTAGTTCGTTTGACATGCTGGGGACTTCTTGCGTCAGTAAAAATGTATAAGCGAGTAATGGAGGTGGAAACTCCTTTATGAGCAAATATTTATATAATAACCATCACATCTTAGTTAACTTGGAGTCATGCGATGATATGTTGTGTGGTCCTCCCACTACGACTTGGGAACCCATGCAGTTTATTAGGCTACAGATGAAATAAGTTATGAACTTCACAGGGTGGTGAAAGTGCACGTGATGAGCTTGATGCTCCTTTCCAATACATATTGATGGTCTTATTCTGGTGACAGGTGACATGATGATCGATGCTTGGCTGCCATTTGACAAATAAAATAATATCGCTCTCATCCATAATAATCTCATCATGTAGGTAGCCTACCAACACTGTATCTATGAGCTGCTGGCTACAGTGCACGGGACAAGAGAAGTTTTGCTATATAATGCAACAGTTTCATTAAACCATCAGTAGAGTTGAAAATGCGATGGAAACCATTGGGAATTTAACAGCAAAAGTTATTTATTTGTCACGCAAAGCCTTTAATCTGCAATAAATCTGTTTGATAGAAACATTTCTGGTGGGAAAATGTATATATTGTTTTATGCAGATTTTTGAATATTCACATGAAAATCTGTCTCAAATTACATGGAAACTTAGCTACTAAGGTGGATATCGATCCAACACCTGCTGCTTATTCAAACCAGCCCACTGGGCACAGACGTCAGTTCAACATCTAGTTTCTATTTACATTTCTTTGATTCGTCAACTAATGTGAATTTAACATGAAATCAACACTAAATGCCACCTGTCATTGGATTTAGGTTGCTGGTTGGGTGAAACACAAAATGTTACCAGTCATTGGATATCGGTTGCTGGTTGGGTGAAACACTAAATGTTACCAGTCATTGGATTTAGGTTGCTGGTTGGGTGAAACACAAAATGTTACCTGTGGAAACAATGTTTATTCAATCAGTGGGAGGCTTGTAAATTCCCCCAGGAAAGTGGAACGAGGAACTCTTCTGTGAGACAATGATAAATAGCAATCCTTGGGAGAGTTGTGGTGGATATTATAAAATAAGGATCTGCTGGAGTCCAAGTCAAACCAATATTCTTTATTTCTGAGCTCAGAGAGAATAACAGAGTTACACAGCACAGTGTAGACAGTCTGAATTCCTGAAGCATTGAGTGATGAGCACATATCTTTATAGTTTCCTGTTCCTGGGCGGGACTTTATTCATACAAGGACACAGGTGCAAATTGGTTTGCAACACAGGATGATACTCCCAAGAACAGGAGCTTATAATAGGACAGTTTCACAAGGTTAGTCACATACTCAGTTATGTGGACACACAAACAATTAACATTTTCCATTACAGAGTCTGAACATTTTCATTTCATTAAATCATCAGTGGGCCAACAATGCAAATGTCAACAATGGAACTAATGCATCACATCCAAATATCACTTGATTATCTGTAGTGCTGGAGGAATGGCACACCCAGATAAACACACACAGAGTTTAAAAAAAGGACAGTTTAAAACAAGGAACCTGATCTCCTTTATATTCAAACTGACAGACTCCATAGTCAATTCATGTTTTCTAATAAAAACAAACAAATATATGTTTGAGTATACCCTGTACCATTTAATTCATATGGTAATGACAGGTAAACACATTGTCAGTCAACAATATTAGACAACGGGAGCACTGTGTATGTTCTCTGATGAATTTTAAGTCAATGTGATGTGAAATATCAACATACACGCTAAGAGAAGCCTTCCCCTCTGTGTGCAGTATAATGTGTTCTTTCAGGCTTCCTAAATGGGCAAATGGTTTGCACCCTGGGAGGAGTGGTAAGGCTTCTCTCCTGTGTGTATTCTCTCATGTTGTTTCAGGTTTCCTCTCTGGTTGAAACACTTTCCACATTGGGAGCAGTGGTACGGCTTCTCTCCTGTGTGTATTCTCTCATGTTGTTTCAGGGTTCCTCTCTGGTTGAAAAACTTTCCACACTGGGAGCAGTGGTACGGCTTCTCTCCTGTGTGTATTCTCTCATGTCCTTTCAGCATCCCCGAATGGTTGAAACACTTTCCACATTGGGAGCAGTGGTAAGGCTTCTCTCCTGTGTGTATTCTCTCATGTTGTTTCAGCGCCCCCGACTGGTTGAAACACCTTCCACATTGGGAGCAGTGGTAAGGCTTCTCTCCTGTGTGTATTCTCTCATGTAGTTTCAGGTCCCCCGAATGGTTGAAACACTTTCCACATTGGGAGCAGTGGTAAGGCTTCTCTCCAGTGTGTATTTTCTCATGTTGTTTCAGGTGTCCACTCTGGTTGAAAAACTTTCCACATTGGGAGCAGTGGTAAGGCTTCTCTCCTGTGTGTATTCTCTCATGGTCTTTCAGCATCCCCGAATGGTTGAAACACTTTCCACATTGGGAGCAGTGGTAAGGCTTCTCTCCTGTGTGTATTCTCTCATGTTGTTTCAGCATCCCCGAATGGTTGAAACACTTTCCACATTGGGAGCAGTGGTAAGGCTTCTCTCCTGTGTGTATTCTCTCATGTTGTTTCAGCGCCCCCGACTGGTTGAAACACCTTCCACATTGGAAGCAGTGGTAAGGCTTCTCTCCTGTGTGTATTCTCTCGTGTTGGTTCAGGAATGCTTTCCGGTTGAAACACTTTCCACACTGGGAGCAGTGGTAAGGCTTCTCTCCTGTGTGTATTCTCTCGTGCCGTTTCAGCACCCCTGACTGGTTGAAACCCTTTCCACACTGGGAGCAGTGGTAAGGCTTCTCCCCTGTGTGTATCCTCTCATGTTGTTTCAGTTGTGCTTTCTGTTTAAAACTCTTTTCACACTGGGAGCACTGGTGTCGTCTTGCTTGTTTGGACTTCCCTGGCTCTGGTTCCTCTGAGTCTGGTCTTTCTCCTGCCAAAGATAGTGTTATTTTTAAATAGAGACCCAAATGAAACCACATGATAAAACAACCTTGCTATGAGGGTAAATCCTAAATCCGATCTCTTAATAACCTGATGCCAGTTTTAACAATCTTAGTGTGATTTTAAAACAAATGTAGAGCTTCCTGGTAATTACTGCTATGTTTACATTACTTATTCATCCTGTTTTACAAGTCAGAACACAAAAACCTAGACAATTCTAGGACACTGAAGACACAGGCGTCGCTGGATTCCAATTGAACAGGTGGTTCTAAATATATAACATTCATAGCTGTATGATACAGAATGTGACCTACACACTTCCTTAAACATCAAATAACTAAAGAAGTAATTTTGTGTGGAAGTCCAAAACTTGTTTTTACGTTGAAGATACAAAGCACATCAGTAACATCTCCCCGTTGTTGAAAGGGTTTGACACATTGCTGTTTAAATGGACCAATTTCTTATTTAGACATTCACAGATTTTCAACATTTTGATTATCGCTGATGTCATATTTTGGGTAAATGTTCCTAAAACTGATAGTAACAACAAAAAAAAATATATATAAACGCAACAACAACAAAAAAAGATTGCAGAATTTTTTACATCCCTGTTAGTCAACATTTATTCTTTGCCAAGATAATCCATCCACCTGACAGTGTGGCATATCAAGAAGCTGATTGAACAGCTTGGTTATTACACAGGTGCATCTTGTGCTGGGGATAATAAAAGGCAACCCGAAAATGTGCAGTTTGTTCAAACAACAATGCCACAGGTCTCTGAGGGAGCGGGCAATTGGCATGCTGACTGCAGGAATGTCCACTGGAGCTGTTGTCAGGGAATTTAATGTACAGTACCAGTCAAAAGGTTGGACTCCCCTCCTCATTCAAGGGTTTTTCTTTATTTTTACTATTTTCTACATTGTAGAATAATAAAGTGTTAAATCAAAATATATATTTTATTCTTCAAAAGTTGCCACCCTTGCTTTCTCTCAAACAGCTTCACCTGGAATCCTTTTCCAACAGTCTTGTAGGCGTTCCCACATATGCTGAGAACTAGTAGGCCGCTTTCCCTTCACATCTGCGATCCAACTCATCCCAAACCATCTTGATACAATACATTAGATTCAAAGGTACCAAAAAGTACAGTAAAAATTACTTCCATCTCTGGAAATGTGGACAAAAAAAAAAAAAATGATAAAATAAAAAACCGTGGGGGATTGTGTAGGTCAGGTCATCTGATGCATCACTCTCCTACTTGATCAAATAGCTCTTACACAGCCTGGAGGTGTGTTGGGTCATTGTCCTGTTGAAAAACCAATGACAGTGGGACTAAGCCCAAACCAGATGGGATGGCATATATATTTGTAGAATGGTGTGGAAGCCATGCTGGTTAAGTGTGACTTTGATTTATTTATTCATGACATTGTCAACAGCAAAGCACCCGCACATCATCACATCTCCTCCTCCATGCTTCACGGTGGGAACCACACATGCGGAGATAATCTGTTCATCTACTCCTCGTTTCACAAAGACATGAAGCTCTGATCCAAAAATCTCAAATTTGGACTCATCAGACCCAAGGACAGATATCCACCGGTCTAATGTCCATTGCTCGTGTTTCTTGGCCCAAGCAAGTCACTTCTTCTTATTGGTGTCCTTTAGTAGTGGTTTCCTTGCAGCAATTGGACCATGAAGGCCTGATTCACGCAGTCTCCTCTGAACCGATGATGTTGAGATGTGTCTGTTACTTGAACTTTGTGAAGCATTTATTTGGGCTGCAATTTCTAAGGCTGGTAACTCTAATGAACTTATGCATCAGAAGTAACTCTGGATCTTCCATTATTGTGGTGGTCCTTAAAGTAATGATGGACTGTTGTTTCTCTTTGCTAATTTGAGCTGTTCTTGACATAATATGGACTTTTACCTTGTCACAACACAACTGATTGCGGAACATTTCGACAACATCCGGTGATATTGCAGAGTGCAAAATATATATTTTTTATGAGAAATATTTAACTTTCATGCATTCACAAGTGCAATACCACAAATTAAAGCTTAAGACTCCATAATGTTTCATCATTAGATGCTACAGTCCTCTAAGACTCCATAATGTTTCATCATTAGATGCTACAGTCCTCTAAGACTCCATAATGTTTCATCATTAGATGCTACAGTCCTCCTTTAAGACTCCATAATGTTTCATCATTAGATGCTACAGTCCTCCTTTAAGACTCCATAATGTTTCATCATTAGATGCTACAAGGCCTCATTTAAGACTCCATAATGTTTCATCATTAGATGCTACAGTCCTTTAAGACTCTATAATGTTTCATCATTAGGTGCTACAGTCCTCCTTCAATACTCCATCATGTTTAGAATGTGTCTGGAAGCGCTACTCTATCTATTCTACTCTCATCCTTTCGGTTTTAATAATATTAAAAAAATAATAATGTTATAATAGGTAATAATTAACTTTAATAACTAGGGTTAATACCTGCCTGGCGCACCAACAAAATATTTCTTTAGCCCCCTCTAACAATACCACTACAGAATTAGCATAGTAGGCCATGTAACTTAACCTGTAGTGACACCCAGCCCGTGAACGGGACAGTTATCATCATCTGACACTAATTAGCATAACGCAACGGACATAAATCTTCCTAGAAAATCTTCCTATTCATGAAAATCACAAGTGAAATCTATTGGAACACAGCTTAGCCTTTTGTTAATCACCCTGTCATCTCAGATTTTCAAAATATGCTTTACAGCCAACGCTAGACAAGCATCTGTGTAAGTTTATCATAGCCTAGCATAGCATTATGCCTTGCTAGCAGCAGGCAAACTTGTCACGGAAATCAGAAAAGCAATCAAATTAAATCGTTTACCTTTGATGAACTTCAAATGTTTTCACTCACAAGACTCCCAGGTAGACAGCCAAAGTTCATTTTTTCCCAAAATTGTAGGCGAAATAGCTCTGTTTGTTCTTCACGTTTGGCTGAGAAATCGCCCGGAAATTGCGGTCACAACTCTGAAAAATATTCCAAATTAGCTCCATAATATCGACAAAAACATGGCAAACGTTATTTAGAATCAATCCTCAAGGTGTTTTTCTAATATCTATTTGATAATATATCCGTCGGGACAATTCCTTTTTCTCTAGGACCGATTGGAGTAATGGCTACCTCTGCACTTTACGCGAGAATCTCTCTCGGAGCCACCATGTGACCACTTACGCAATGTGCCCCCATACGGCTATTCTTCAACAGAAATGCGTAAAACTACGTCACAATGCTGTAGACACCTTGGGGAATATGTAGAAAGCGTAAGCTCGTTGATGGTACATTCAAAGCCATATAGGGAGTCATTGGAACGCAGCGCTTTCAAAACCTGGGGCACTTCTGGATTGGATTTTTCTCAGGCTTTCGCCTGCAACATCAGTTCTGTTATACTCACAGACAATATCTTTACAGTTTTGGAAACGTTAGATTGTTTTCTATCCAAAGCTGTCAATTATATGCATATTCTAGCATCTTCTTCTGCAAAATATCCCATTTAAAACGGGGACGTTTTCTTTCCCAAAAATGAAAATACTGCCCCCTAACACCAAGAGGTTTTAAGGTAATCAGAAATATTTAGGACTAACTTATTCCTTGACACCCATTCTGAAACTAACTGCAGCTCTATGTTAAGTGTTGCAGTCATTTCAGTTGCTGTAGTAGCTGACGTGTACAGTGTTGAGTCATCCGCATACATAGACTCACTGGCTTTACTCAAACGTCATCGGCATGCTGTTGGTAAAGATTGAAAAAAGTAGGTGCCAAACAGCTGCCCTGGGGAATTCCTGATTCAAACTTGATTTTGTAGCTCTGGGGCGGCAGGTAGCCTAGTGGTTAGAGCGGTAGGCCAGTAACCGAAAGATTGCTGGATCGAATCCCCGAGTTGACAAGGTAAAAAACTCATTCTGCCCCTGAACAAGGCCGTCATTGAAAAAAATAATTTGTTCTTAACTGACTTGCCTAGTTAAATAAAGGTTACATTTGAAAAGAAAAACTCTTTATCCACAATATAGCAGGGGGTGTAAAGCCTTACGTTTTGTCAGCAGCAGGCTATGATCGATAATGCCAAAAGCTGCACTGAAGTCTAACAAAACAGCCCCAACAATATTTTTTCATGAATCTCTCTCAGCCAATCAGTCATTTGCAAGTGCTGTGCTTGCTGTATGAACTTCCCTATAAGCTAAAAGTCTATATTTGTTTACTGTAAAATAGCATTGTATCTGGTCAAATAGATTTTATTTGCGCAAAATTTCATTTAATTGAAGATGCTCCAAAGATTTTTACAATCATTCTTCATGTATTTTATCTTTGTTTCATTGTGTACTTTCTTCTTTTTATTCAGTTTAGTCAAATGATTTCTCAATTTGCAATAGGTTTGCCAATCAGTTCTTCAGCCAGACCTATATCCAATCTCTTTTGCCTCCCTCTTCATCATACCATTTTTTCAATTCCTCATCAATTCACGTGGATTTAACAGTTTTTACAGTCATTTTCTTAATGGGTGCATGCTTATTAGTAACTGGGATAAGCAGTTTCAAATGTGTCACGGGCAGTGTCTGGTTGCTCATCATTACACACCACGGACCAACAAATATTATTTACATCATCAACATAGGAATCACTACAAAAAAATGTATGACCTCTTATACACAATATTAGGCCCAGCCTTTGGAACTGTGGTTTTCCTAGACATGGCTACTATATTGTGATCACTACATCTGATGGATCTGGATACTGCTTTAAAACCCATATCTGCAGCATTAGTAAAGATATGATCAAACCATGTTGATGATTTCATTCCTCTACTGTTTGTCACTACCCTGGTAGGTTGATTGATAACCTGAACAAGGTTGCCGGCACTGGTTACAGTTTGAAGCTTTTGCTTGAGTGGGCAGCCTGATCACAGTTTTCCTCCATATTCATAACATCCATATACACCAGTCTATCTTCCTGTCAACTAACAGAACTCTGCTAAATTACAGCACTTACTTTGATGTGTCAAATCTGATCCTTTCTTCTCTTCTCCTCCTCTCACAGTTCCACTCAGCCCCGTTGTTTTCCTGCAGTCCACCAGCAGCACAGACAACCTCTTCATACCCAGCAGTAAGGTGCTACCGGGAGAGGCACGATACAGGGTCTCCGGGAGGGAGGAAGGGCTAGTGTTGTCCTGGTAACCATAAAGAGAGGACACAGACGCATATCATTATGGATGCTGAATTCACTGTTGTCATAAACTGCTTTACAGAAACCCAGCCCCCAAGCAAGAGAAAGCTGTTTGCTTGTCCAGACCAAGCTGTACCATCTGGTGTTCTGATCTGGAGAGACTCTTCTCTGCCACGTCAGCATCAGGATGTTGTTGAAGCTCCCCAGAGGATCCACCATAGTCATGTCTCTCTCCTGTGTTAATGAGAACATCAAAATGAGTAGTAAACTTATAACCGTCTAATAAAATCATAGGGTCTTACAAGAGGCATGAATATGTCCCTTTGATATTTTAAGTAGAGATTATGCTTCAATATTGAATTTTAAAAGCCTGTTATACTAGATGAGGGGAACTTTAATGTAGACCACATGGAGAATTCAATACATTTAATTGAAAAGTCCCTCAAATATATGAACCAATGGCAGATCGACCCTTTAACAATTCCTACAGTACTGAACAACATATTCAAGTGTAGAACTTCAGTAGAATGCCCCTTTAAAACCACACATTAGTTCAACAACGGCATAGTTTGTGTCCCTGTTAAAGACAGTACTCACTGGTGTTAATCTGATATTCTGTCTCTTCCTCTTTCACTGCCAAAACGTCTTCCTTCTTCACCTTTGAGATAGCATCCTCTTCCTCTCTAAACGGTTCTTTCTCTTCTTTCACTATAACAGCCTCATCTTCCTCCTTTTTCATTCTGAAGTATTCTTTCTCCAAACAGCAGACCCCCTCTTTATTAGCAAGGGAGGAGTAGTTTAGTGAGCTCATGGTCAGGGATGTTATCTAGCTAGCTAGCATTAGCGACTAGCCTAGTGCTAGGCTCAGTATCAATCTTTAACACGTTTGCAAATTGAACCAGTTGATACGTCAACCGAAAATCGTTTAAAACACTGAGATTAGCTAATGTACATTAACATGGTCTAAAACGTCAATCTTTCAGTTTTATGTTGGCTAGCAAGCTACCGACGTGGTTGAAAGAGTTGACGCCTTGTTGTTCCTGAAGAAGCGTCCCGTCCAGTCCATTATACGTCACGCAAGAAGAGTCAACTGAAAGACGCTCATCGCCATCTGCTGACTGGAGTGGGTAACGCAGTTTGGAAACAATAGTTACTACACTTTTTGTATTGGAAAGAACGTCATAATTATTTAATAATTAATGATTTAATAATAAGCTGATACATTTTCTCTTCCAAATAATACGTTCCTGTACACAGAAGCAGAAGCTCAATATGAATATGTAGATGATTAATAAATACTTATATGAATAGGTAGTGTGTTGATATACATTTTCTCTGTTAATTTTTCACATTCTTTTTTAATCTACATGTGACCATACTATTCCCTTAAAGCCACGCTCTATAAGATACAAATCATCCTGTAAACAACAGAACAAATGCATCACATGCAAATAGCACTTGGTTATCTGTAGTGCTATACACTGGGTAGACAAAACATTAAGAACAGCTGCTCCTTCCATGACTTAGAAAGACTAGGTGAATCCAGGCTAAAGCTATGATCCCTTACTGATGTCACTAGTTAAATCCACTTCAATCCGTGTAGATGAAGGGGGGAGACAGGTTAAATAACGATTTTTAAGCCTTGAGACATGAGACATGGATTGTGCATGTGTGCCATTTAGAGAGTTAATGGGGAAGACAAAATATTTAAGTTACTTTGCACGGGGTATGGTAGTAGGTGCCAGGCGCACCGGTTTGTGTCAAGAACTGCAACGCTGCTGGGTATTTCAGCTCAACAGTTTCCCATGTGTACCAAGAGTGGTCCACCACCCAAACAGTGGTGGTTTGTGCCGTTTAAGATGAGGCAGGACAACTTGTTTTTTCATGAGCATGGCCTTAATTCTATTACAGCATATGGACGACTGTCATTCATATTTCACTCACCCTGTTCAATGGAACAGCAATAGGTTTAGGCTACTACATGATACTCTAATTGTCCCTATACCCATCATGAGGTAGCAACCTAGCCTATGAATGAAAGTTTAGGATGTAGGTTCACACAGGTCGAGATAAAGTTTTGCGGTGACAGACAGTGCCACATGGACAGACAGTGACACATTCAATACTGCCTTGCACACTCTCGCCTGCATCTAGCTGAAATAGAGATATCACTGGACAAATTCAGGTATGTTTATCCCCGTTTTGTTCCATTTAAACGTTTGTCAACAGAATCGGCGGAATGAATACACCCCTGATCATGCATAAACACAGTTCACTTTCATTACAGACACGTTGTATTCCCTCTTGCATCTATGTGCTCTCCTCTTATCACCTTCTCCCTTTGTTTCTGTACTTCAATGCACAACACATCAGCTGTATGTGACCAGGAGAAAAAACCTTTCCAAGCCAAACCATTTCATAACTGCTACACACAGCTTACATTGTTGTCAACTGTGTAACTGTGTAAGTCTATGGAAGCCTTGAGAACCATAATCCTCCTAGGTTTTGTATTGTGGTCAATATACCCAGAGGAGGATGCAAAATAGTATGTTTTAATAAATTATTTGGTGGCGTGATTATATTTAGTATAGTTTTATCTAAAAAGGACAACTTTAAAATATTTTACCATTTTTATTTTTCTGAAAATAACTGAGGACGATGGTCCTCCCCTTCCTCCTCTGAGGAGACCCCACTGCACCCAAAGGACACCCAGCCAACTTGACACAATTGTGGGAAGCATTGGAGTCAACATGGGCCAGCATCCCTGTGGAATGCTTTCGACACCTTGTAGAGTCCATGCCCCGACGAATTGAGGCTATTCTGAGGGAGAAAGGGGAGGGTCCAACTCCATATTAGGAAGGTGTTCCAAATGTTTGGTATAATCAGTGGATATATCTGCCATTTAGCAGACACTTTTATCCAAAGGGATTTGCAGTCATGTGTACAAACACTTTACATATGGGTGGTCCCAGGAATCAAACCCACTACCCTGGTTTTACAAGCACTATACTCCACCAACTGAGCTACAGGACCACAAGGAATGATCAAGGAATGATGCAGATAAACACACACAGCCTGAGTTTCAGAAATATAATTGAATCAAAGACCGTAACATTGAAACTGACATACTTCATATTTAGTTACAATCAAATATTATGTCACATGCGCTGAATACAACAGGTGTAGATCTTAACGTGAAATGCTTACTGACAAGCCTATAACCAACAACGTAGATAAGAAAAATAAGGGTTAAGAAAATATTCCCAAAATAAAAAAATTTTTAAAAGTAGCTCAGTGCCGAGGGGTAGCTCAGGCCTGAGCTACCCCTCGGTCCTGAGCTTCCTCAGTAATGAGGCACCCCTCAGTCCAGGTGGGCCCTTTGTTAGGGTTACTAGGCCAAGGTCGGCGGCGAGGGTCGCCACTCAAATGACGCTAAGAAAGTGGACTAAGACTATGGTAGAGTGGCGTCCACGTCCCGCCACAGTGGACAGACGCCCACCCAGACCCTCTCCTATGGGTTTAGGTGTGCGGCCGGGAGTCCGCACCTTTGGGGGGGTGGGGGGGGGGGGTACTGTCACGCCCTGGCCTTAGTTATCTTTGCTTTCTTTATTATTTTGGTCAGGCCAGGGTGTGACATGGGGGATTTATGTGTTTCGTCTTGTCTAGGGGTTTATTAGATTTATGGGGTTGTGTTCATGTTAGGTGTCTAGGTAAGTCTATGGTTGCCTAGATTGGTTCTCAATCAGAGGATATATATCAGAGGAGGTACCAGTACAGTGTCAATGTGGAGGCTATATACAGGAGGTACCAGTACAGAGTCAATGTGGAGGCTATATACAGGAGGTACCAGTACAGAGTCAATATACAGCAGGTACCAGTACCGAGTCAATGTGGAGACTAGTACAGGGGGTACCAGTACCGAGTCAATGTGGAGACTATATACAGGGGGTACCAGTACAGAGTCAATGTGGAGGCTATATACAGGAGGTACCAGTACAGAGTCAATGTGGAGGCTATATACAGGGGGTACCAGTACAGAGTCAATGTGGAGGCTATATACAGGAGGTACCAGTACCGAGTCAATGTGGAGCCACCGTAGGAGGCCTTTTGTCTTTTGGTTGGCCGCCGTTGTAAATAAGAATTTGTTCTTAACTGACTTGCCAAGTTAAATAAAGGTTCAATAATAAATAAATAAAATAAAGTACAGAGAGATAATTGATGAAAACCTGCTCCAGAGCACTCAGGACCTCAGACTGGGGCAAAGGTTCACCTTCCAACAGAACAACAACCCTAAGCACACAGACAAAGGACAACGCAGAAGTGGCTTCGGGACAAGTCTCTGAATGTCCTTGTGTGGCCCAGCCAGAGCCTGGACTTGAACCCGATCGAACATCTCTGGAGAGACCTGAAAATAGCTGTGCAGCGACGCTCCCCATCCAACCTGAGAGAGGTTGAGAGGATCTGCAGAGAAGAATGGGAAAAAATACAGGTGTGCCAAGCTTGTTCCTGTTAAGACACCTGACCAGCTGAGTGCAGGTGGGCTCTCCTGTCAACATGAGGCTCCTGTTGCAGCCCTCAAGGGCACATTGACAGATTTTCCACCTAGTCCTCTCTGGGATTCAAACAAGGGATCTTTCAGTTACTGGCCCAACACTGTTAACCGCTAGGCTACCTGCAGCAGGAGCCCCATGTTGACAGGAGAGCCCACCTGCATTCAGCTGGTCAGGGGCAGTGGTGCCCTGTAAGTAACAAATGTATCACTATCAGAGGGGTGTATTATGACATCAGATAGAACTACTCAGACATTCCAAATATCACTTGATTATCAGAGGGGTGTATTATGACATCAGATAGAACTACTCAGACATTCCAAATATCACTTGATTATCAGAGGGGTGTATTATGACATCATATAGAACTACTCAGACATTCCAAATCAGGCTTCATGCATATCATGAAGGTGGATATTGATCCAACCATTTCAAAAGTAATGACTGGGCTGACGGAAACAGGTAATGCCTGAACATTTTTGTAAATGGCGACAGACGATATGTTAGTTCGTTTGACATGGTGGGTTGTGTCAGTAAAAACGTTTTAGTGAGAAATGGCGATGGAAACTCCTTTATGTACAAATATTTATATAATAACCATCATGTCTTAGTTAACTTGGAGTCACGTGATGATATGTTGTGTGGTCCTCCCACTAAAACTTGGAATACCATGTAGTTTATTAGGCTACAGATGAAATAAGTTATGAACTTCACAGGGTAGTGAAACTACATGTGATGAGCTTGATGCTCCTTTCCAATACATTTTGAGGGTCTTAATCTGGTGACATGATGACCGATGCTTGGTTGCCATTTGACAAATAAAATAATTGCTCTCATCCATAATAATCTCATCAATCGGGTAACAATGTTTATTCAACCAGTGGGAGCGTTGTAAATGCCCCAAGGGAAGTCAAAAGAGGAACTCTTCATTGAGACAATGATGAAGAGCAATCCTTGGGAGAGTTGTGGTGGATATTATAAAATAAGGATCTGCTGGAGTCCAAGTCAAACCAAGATTCTTTAATTCTGAGCTCAGAGAGAATAACAAACAGAGTTACACAGCGCAGTGTAGACAGTCTGATTTCCTGAAGTATTGAGTGACTAGCACATATCTTTATAGTTTCCTGTTCCTGGGCGGGACTTTATTCATACAAGGACACAGGTGTAAATTGGTTTGCAACACAGGATGATACTCCCAAGAACAGGAGCTTATAATAGGACAGTTTCACAAGGTTAGTCACATACTCAGTTATGTGGACACACAAACAATTAACATTCTCCATTACAGAGTCTGAACATTTTCATTTCATTAAATCATCAGTGGGCCAACAATGTAAATGTCAACAATGGAACTAATGCATCACATCCAAATATCACTTGATTATCTGTAGTGCTGGAGGAATGACACACCCAGATAAACACACACAAAGAGTTTTAAAAAAGGACCGTTTAAAAGAAGGAACCTGATCTTCTTTATATTCAAACTGACAGACTCCATAGTCAATTCATGTTTTCTAATAAAAACAAACAAATATATGTTTGAGTATACCCTGTACCATTTCATTTCATCTGGTAAAGACAGGTAAACACATTGTCAGTCAACAATATAAGACAACGGGAGCACTGTGTATGTTCTCTGATGAATTTTAAGTCAATGTGATGTGAAATATCAACATACACGCTAAGAGAAGTAATTTCTCTCTCCTGTGTATTCTCTAATGACGTTTAAGTGACTTATGAGTAATATGTTTTCCCACAGTCTGAGCTTTTTTTTGTGTGTGTGTATTCTCTCATGTTGTTTCAGATTCCCCGACCGGTCGAAACACGTTCCACATTGCGAGCAGTGGTAAGGCTTCTATCCTGTGTGTATTCTCTCATGCCGTTTCAGCTCCCCCGAACGGACGAAACACTTTCCACATTGGGAGCAGTGGTAAGGCTTCTCTCCTGTGTGTATTCTTTCATGCTGTTTCAGCGTCCCTGAATGGTTGAAACACTTCCCACACTGGGAGCAGTGGTAAGGCTTCTCTCCTGTGTGTATTCTCTCATGTTCTTTCCGCGCCCCCGGCTGGTTGAAACCCTTTCCACACTGGGAGCAGTGGTAAGGCTTCTGCCCAGTGTGTATTCTCTCATGCCGTTTCAGGTGTCCTCTCTGGTTAAAACACTTTCCACACTGGGAGCAGTGGTAAGGCTTCTCTCCTGTGTGTATTTTCTCGTGTTGTTTCAGCAACCCCGACCAGGAGAAACACTTTCCACATTGGGAGCAGTGGTAAGGCTTCTCTCCTGTGTGTATTCTCTCGTGTTGTTTCAGCACCGTCAAAACACTTTCCACATTGGGAGCAGTGGTAAGGCTTCTCTCTTGTGTGTATTCTCTCGTGTCGTTTCAGCGTCCCCGAACGGACGAAACACATTCCACATTGGGAGCAGTGGTAAGGCTTCTCTCCTGTGTGTATTATCTCATGTTTCAGCGTCCCCGAACGGACGAAACACATTCCACATTGGGAGCAGTGGTAAGGCTTCTCTCCTGTGTGTATTATCTCGTGTTGTTTCAGCACCCCTGGCTGGTTGAAACCCTTTCCACACTGGGAGCAGTGGTAAGGCCTCTCCCCTGTGTGTATGCTCTTATGTGTTTTCAGTTGTGCTTTCTGTTTAAAACTCTTTTCACACTGGGAGCACTGGAGTCGTCTTGCTGGTTTGGACGTCCCTGGCTCTGGTTCCTCTGAGTCTGGTCTTTCTCCTGCCAAAGATAGTGTTATTTTTAAATAGAGACCCAAATGAAACCACATGATAAAACAACCTTGCTACGAGGGTAAATCCTAAATCCGATCTCTCAATAACCTGAGGCCAGTTTTAACAATCTTAGTGTGATTTTAAAACAAATGTAGAGCTTCCTGGTAATTACTGCTATGTTTACATTACTTATTCATCCTGTTTTACAAGTCAGAACACAAAACCTAGACAGTTCTAGGACACTGAAGACACAGACGTCGCTGGATTCCAATTGAACAGGTGGTTCTAAATATATAACATTCATAGCTGTATGATACAGAATGTGACCTACACACTTCCTTAAACATAAAATAACTAAAGAAGTCATTTTGTGTGGAAGTCCAAAACTAGTTTTTACGTTGAAGATACAAAGCACATCAGTAACATCTCCCTGTTGTTGAAAGGGTTCGACACATTTCTGTTTAAATGGACCAATTTCTTATTTAGACATTCACAGATTTTCAACATTTTGATTATCGTTGATGTCATATTTTGGGTAAAGTCAAAAATAAGGTGAAATATTTTGGGTAAATGTTCCTAAAACTGATAGTAACTACAATAAACAAAAAATATAAACACAAAATGTAAAGTGTTGGATGTTTCATGAGCTGAAAAAAAAAATGCTGAATTTTTTACATCCCTGTTAGTCAACATTTATTCTTTGCCAGATCATCCATCCACCTGACAGGTGTGGCATATCAAGAAGCTGATGGAACAGCTTGATTATTACACAGGTGCACCTTGTGCTGGGGATAATAAAAGGCTACTCAAAAATGTGCAGTTTGCTCACACAACAATGCCACAGATCTCTGAGGGAGCGGGCAATTGGCATGCTGACTGCAGGAATGTCCACTGGAGCTGTTGTCAGGGAATTTAATGTACAGTACCAGTCAAAAGTTTGGACTCACCTACTCATTCAAGGGTTTTTCTTTATTTTTACTATTTTCTACATAGTAGAATAATAGAGAAGACATCAAAATTATTAAAAACACATGGAATCATGTAGTAACCACAAGTGTTGAATCAAAAATATATATTTTATTCTTCAAAAGTTGCCACCCTTGCTTTCTCTCAACCAGCTTCACCTGGAATCCTTTTCCAACAGTCTTGTAGGAGTTCCCACATATGCTGAGAACTTGTAGGCTGATTTTCCTTTACTCTGCGATCCAAATCAACCCAAACTATCTCGATTTGGTTGAGGTCGGGGGATTGTGTAGGCCAGGTCATCTGATGCAGCACTCCATCACTCTCCTTCTTGGTCAAATAGCTCTTACACGGCCTGGAAGTATGTTGGGTCATTGTCCTGTTGAAAAACAAATGACAGTGGGACTAAGCCCAAACCAGATGGGATGGCATATCGCTGCAGAATACTGTGGTAGTCATGCTGGTTAAGTGTGACTTGAATAAATAAATCACTGACATTGTCAATAGCAAAGCACCCGCACACCATCACATGTCCTCCTCCATGCTTCACGGTGGGAACCACACATGCGGAGATAATCTGTTCATCTACTCCTCGTCTCACAAAGACATGAAGCTCGGAACCAAAAATCTCACATTTGGACTCATCAGACCCAAGGACAGATATCCACCAGTCTAATGTCCATTGCTCATGTTTCTTGGCCCAAGCAAGTCTCTTCTTCTTATTGGTGTCCTTTAGTAGTGGTTTCCTTGCAGAAATTCGACCATGAAGGCCTGATTCACGCAGTCTCCTCTGAACCGATGATGTTGAGATGTGTCTCTTGCTTGAACTTTGTGAAGCATTTATTTGGGCTGCAATTTCTAAGTCTGGTAACTCTAATGAACTTATGCATCAGAAGTAACTCTGGGTCTTCCATTCTTGTGGTGGTCCTTAAAGTAATGATGGTCTGTTGCTTCTCTTTGCTTATTTGAGCTGTTCTTGACATAATATGGACTTCACCTTTTACCCAATAGGGCTATCTTCTGTATACCCCCATACCTTGTCACAACACAACTGATTGGCTCAAAACACATTAAAACCTGTTATGGCACATTAACTCTTGAAACTAGGGGGCACTATTTTAATTAGCTTAGGAACACTCAATATTGTCTGTGAATATAACAGAACTGATATTGCAGGCGAAAGCCTGAGAAAAATCCAATCAGGAAGTGACTCTTATTTTGAAACCTCTGCGTTCCTATGCATCCCTATTTACCATTGAGAGGGATATCAACCAGCTACCTTTTTCTATGGCTTCCCTAATGTGTCTACAATCACTAGACATAGTTTCATGCTTTTATTTAGAAAAATGAGCGTGAACGACAACATTGCGTCAGTGGTCAGGTGGTGGCTCTCAGAGTGATTTGTGCGTAATAGACAAAGGCGGCCATTGTGCCTCTCGCTCCTAGTGAAAAGCCAATTGTCCCGGTTGATATATTATCGAATAGATATTTGAAAAACACCTAGAGGATTGATTATAAAAAACGTTTGCCATGTGTCTGCCGATATTATGGATCTAATTTGGAGGGTTTTTTCGGCGTTGTCGTGACCGCAACTTCCGGTGGATTTCTCAACAAAACGTGAAGAATAAACGGAGGTATTTTGGCTATAAAAAATTATCTTTAGTTTATTATCTCAAAATTAACATTTGCTGTCTAACTGGGAGTCTAGTGGGTGAAAACATCCGAAGCTCATCAAAGGTAAACGATTTAATTTGATTGATTTTCTGATTTTCGTGACCAAGCTCCCTGCTGCTAGCTGGACATAATGCTATGCTATCGATAAACTTACACAAATGCTTGTCTTGTTTTGGCTGTAAAGCATCATTTTAAAATCTGAGATGACAGGGTGATTAACAAAAGGCTAAGCTGTGTTTCACTATATTTCACTTGTGATTTCATGAATATGAATATTTTCTATTAAGATTTTTTGTCCGTTGACACCTGTTATGGCTAGGGATTCCGCTAGCGGAACGTTGACAACATCCGGTGAAATTGCAGAGTGCAAAGTATTTTATTTATTTATTAGAAATATTTAACTTTCATGCATTCACAAGTGCTAAGGTTAACTTCTTGTTAATCTAGCCACCGTGTCAGATTCCAAAAAGGCTTTACGGCAAAAGCAAACCATGCGATTATCTGAGGACAGCACCCCATCAAACAAACACACGACAATCATATTTCAACCCGCCAGGCGCGACACAAACCTCAGAAATAACGATATAATTCGTGCCTTACCTTTGAAGAGCTTCTTCTTTTGGCACACCAATATGTCCCATAAACATCACAAATGGTCCTTTTGTTCGATTAATTCCGTCGTTATATCTCCAAAATGTAAATTTATTTGGCGCATTTGATTTTTTTTAAACACTGGTTCCAACTCGCCCAACATGACTACAAAATATCTAATAAGTTACCTGTAAACGCTGTCCAAACATTTGAAACAACTTTCCGAATCCAACTTTAGGTATTTTAAAACGTAAATAATCGAGAAAATTTAAGATGGGATAAACTGTGTTCAATACCGGATAAAAACAACGTGAAGCGTGTGACCTGGAGCGCGCATCAAAACATTAGAGAGCACTAGGCTGGACCCTCGTTCTGAATAGCCAAACTTCTTCATTTCTCTAAAGAAAAACATCAACCAATTTCTAAAGACTGTTGACATCTAGTGGAAGCAATAGGAACTGCAACCAAGTGCCACAGAAAAGTTCCACAAAAAAACATTTGAAAACAGTCACCTCAACAACAAAAAATTCCTCTTGGATGGTTTGTCCTTGGGGTTTAACCTGCCAAATAAGTTATGTTATACTCATATCCATTATTTTAACAGTTTTAGAAACTTTAGAGTGTTTTCTATCCAAACCTACCAATTTGATTCATATCCTAGCTTCTGGGCAGGTAGCAGGTAGTTTACTTTGGGAACGCTTTTCCTCCGGACGTGAAAATACTGCCCCCTATCCCAAAAAAATTTATAAGGCAAGAAATTCCACAACTTAACTTCTAAAAAGGCACACATGTTAATTGAAATGACTTCCCGGTGACTACCTGGAAGCGCTACTCTATCTATTCCACTCTCATCCTTTCGGTTTTAATAATATTTAATAACAATAATAATAATGTTATAATAGGTAATAACTAACTTTAATAACTAGGGTTAATACCTGCCTGGCGCACCAACAAAATCTTCATATTTACCCCACTCTAACAATACCACTACAGAATTAGCATAAGAGGCCATGTAACTTAAGGTAATCAGAAATATTTAGGACTAACTTATTACTTGCCACCCATTCTGAAACTAACTGCAGCTCTATGTTAAGTGTTGCAGTCATTTCAGTCGCTGTAGTAGCTGACGTGTACAGTGTTGAGTCATCCGCATACATAGACTCACTGGCTTTACTCAAATGTCATTGGCATGTTGTTGGTAAAGATTGAAAAAAGTAGGTGCCAAACAGCTGCCCTGGGGAATTCCTGATTTAACCATGATTTTGTTGTACAGGCTTCCATTAAAGAACACTCTTTGTGTTCCGTTAGACAGGTAGCTCTGGGACGGCAGGTAGCCTAGTGGTTAGAGTGGTAGGCCAGTAACCGAAAGATTGCTGGATCGAATCCCTGAGTTGACATGGTAAAACTGTGTCGTTCTGCCCCTGAACAAGGCAGTCCTAGGCCGTCATTGAAAAAAAGAATTTGTTCTTAACTGACTTGCCTAGTTAAATAAAGGTTATACTTTATCCACAATATAGCAGGGGGTGTAAAGCCATACGTCTTTTTCAGCAGCAGACTATGATCGATAATGCCAAAAGATGCACTGAAGTCAAACAAAACAGCCCCAACAATATTTTTATCATCAATTTTTCTCAGCCAATCAGTCATTTGCAAGTGCTGTGCTTGTTGAATGAACTTCCCTATAAGCTAAAAGTCTATATTTGTTTACTGTAAAATAGCATTGTATCTGGTCAAAATTGTAAGGGTTGGTAACAGGCTGATTGGTCAGCTATTTAAGCCAGTAAAGGGAGCTTTACTATTCTTGGGTAGTGGAATGACTTTAGCTTCCCTCCAGGCCTGAGGGCACACACTTTCTAGAAGGCTTAAATTAAAGACAAGGCAAATAGGAATGGCAACATTGGCTGCTATTATCCTCAATTTTCCATCCACGTTGTCAGACACCAGTGACTTGTCATTGTAGATTTTATTTGCGCAAAATTTCATTGAAGATGCTCCAAAGATTTTTACTATCATTCTTCATGTCATTTATCTTTGTTTCATTGTGTAGTTTCTTCTTTTTATTCAGTTTAGTCACATGATTTCTCAATTTGCAATAGGTTTGCCAATCAGTTATACAGCCAGACCTATATGCCATCTCTTTTGCCTCCCTCTTCATCATACCATTTTTTAAATTCCTCATCAATTCACGTGGATTTAACAGTTTTTACAGTCATTTTCTTAATGGGTGCATGCTTATTAGTAGCTGGGATAAGCAGTTTCAAATGTGTCAAGGGCAGTGTCTGGTTGCTCCTCAATACACACCACAGACCAACAAATATTATTTACATCAATAACATATTAACACATAACTAATATTAACACATAATATTAGTCCCAGCCTTTGGAACGGTGGTTTTCCTAGACATGGCTCCTATATTGTGATCACTACATCTGATGGATCTGGATACTGCTTTAATGTCTGCAGCATTAGTAAAGATATGATCAAACCATGTTGATGATTTCATTCCTCTACTGTTTGTCACTACCCAGGTAGGTTGATTGATAACCTGAACAAGGTTGCCAGCACTGGTTACAGTTTGAAGCTTTTGCTTGAGTGGGCAGCCTGATCACAGCTTTTCTTCAGTACTAGTTAATTAATGACCAAAGACTTGAGTTTAGTTTGCCTGTTCTACAGTCTTGTAAAGATAGGGGGGTTGACTGGGACAGGCAATGTAACATCCATAATGTTTTAAGGAAAAGTTTTTGTAAAACAAGCACCTTACATTGGATCATCTTGAAACTTTCTCTCCAAAGCTAACTTTCATCAAGGTTTTATATGGTCAATTGGTTTCTCTCTTTTCATTGGCAGAATCCTTTTCAGTGTTATGATATTCATGACATCCATATACACGAGTCTATCTTCCTGTCAACTAACAGAACTCTGCTGGTTGTCCTGATAACAGACACCAGTCTATCTTCCTGGTAACAGATACCAGTGGGCAGATCTATTGTATTTGTTCCAACTAAACTACAGCACTTACTTTGATGTGTCAAATCTGATCCTTTCTTCTCTTCTCCTCCTCTCACAGTTCCACTCAGCCCCGTTGTTTTCCTGCAGTCCACCAGCAGCACAGACAACCTCTTCATACCCAGCAGTAAGGTGCTACCAGGAGAGGCACGACACAGGGACTCCGGGAGGAAGGGCTAGTGTTGTCCTGGTAACCATAAAGAGGGGACACAGACGCACATCATTATGGATGCTGATGTCACTGTTGTCATAAAGTGCTTTACAGAAACCCAGCCCCCAAGCAAGAGAAAGCTGTTTGCTAGTCCAGACCAAGCTGTACCATCTGGTGTTCTGATCTGGAGAGACTCTTCTCTGCCTCGTCAGCATCAGGATGTTGTTGAAGCTCCCCAGAGGATCCACCATAGTCATGTCTCTCTCCTGTGTTAATGAGAACATCAAAATGAGTAGTAAACTTATAACCGTCTAATAAAATCATAGGGTCTTACAAGAGGCATGAATATGTCCCTTTGATATTTTAAGTAGAGATTATGCTTCAATATTGAATTTTAAAAGCCTGTTATACTAGATGAGGGGAACTTTAATGTAGACCACATGGAGAATTCAATACATTGAATTGAAAAGTCCCTCAAATATATGAACCAATGGCAGATTGACCTTTTAACAATTTATATAGAACTGAACAACATATTCAAGTGTAGAACTTCAGTAGAATGCCACTTTAAAACCCCACATTAGTTCAACAACGGCATAGTTTGTGTCCCTGTTGAAGACAGTACTCACTGGTGTTAATCTGATATTCTGTCTCTTCCTCTTTCACTCCCAAAACGTCTTCCTCCTTCACCTTTATTGAGATAGCATCCTCTTCCTCTCTAAACGGTTCTTTCTCTTCTTTCACTATAACAGCCTCCTCTTCCTCCTTTTTCATTCTGAATGATTCTTTCTCCAAACAGCAGACCCCCTCTTCATTAGCAAGGGAGGAGTAGTTTAGTGAGCTCATGGTCAGGGATGTTATCTAGCTAGCTAGCATTAGCGTCTAGCCTAGTGCTGGGCTCAGTATCAATCTTTAACACGTTTGCAAATTGAACCAGTTGATACGTCAACCGAAAAACATTTAAAACACTATATAACTATAACACTATATAACTATAACACTAATAACACTAATAATAATAACACTAATAACTAATAACTAATATTAGTTTTATTAGTTTTTTTAATATTTCAGTTTTATGTTGGCTAGCAAGCTACCGACGTGGTTGAAAGAGTTGGCGCCTTGTTGTTCCTGAAGAAGCGTCCGTCCAGTCCTTTATACGTCACACAAGAAGAGTCAACTGAAAGATGCTCATCGCCATCTGCTGACTGGAGTGGGTAACGCAGTTTGGAAACAATAGTTACTACACTTTTTGTATTGGAAAGAACATCATAATTATTTAACAATAAGTTGATATATTTTCTCTTCCAAATAATACGTTCCTGTACACAGACGTAGAAGCTCAATATGAAAATGCAGATGATTAATAAATAATTATATGAATAGGTAGTGTGTTGATATACATTTTTTTACAATTTTTCACATTCTTTTTTATCTACATGTGACCACACTATTCCCTTAAAGCCACGCTCTATAAGATACAAATCATCCTGTAAACAACAGAACAAATGCATCACATGCAAATAGCACTTGGTTATCTGTAGTGCTATACACTGGGTAGACAAAACATTAAGAACAGCTGCTACTTCCATGACTTAGAAAGACTAGGTGAATCCAGGCTAAAGCTATGATCCCTTACTGATGTCACTAGTTAAATCCACTTCAATCTGTGTAGATGAAGGGAGGAGGCCGGTTAAATAAGGATTTTTAAGCCTTGAGACATGAGACATGGATTGTGCATGTGTGCCATTTAGAGAGTTAATGGGGAAGACAAAATATTTAAGTTACTTTGCACGGGGTATGGTAGTAGGTGCCAGGCGCACCGGTTTGTGTCAAGAACTGCAACGCTGCTGGGTTTTTCAGCTCAACAGTTTCCCATGTGTACCAAGAGTGGTCCACCACCCAAACAGTGGTGGTTAGTGCCGTTTAAGATGAGGCAGGACGATTTGTTTTTTCATGAGCATGGCCTTAATTCTATTACAGCATATTGGACGACTGTCATTCATATTTCACTCACCCTGTTCAATGTAACAGCAATAGGTTTAGGCTACTACATGATACTCTAATTGTCCCTATACCCATCATGAGGTAGCAATCTAGTTTCTATTTACATTTCTTTGATTTGTCAACTAAAGTTAATTTAACATGAAATCAACACAAAATGTCACCAGTCATTGGATTTAGGTTGCAAGTTGGGTGAAACACAAAATGTTACCTGTCATTGGATTTAGGTTGCAAGTTGGGTGAAACACAAAATGTTACCAGTCATTGGATTTCGGTTGCTGGTTGGGTGAAACACAAAATTTTACCTGTGGAAACAATGTTTATTCAATCAGTGGGAGGCCTGTAAATTCAGGAAAGTGGAACGAGGAACTCTTCTTTGAGACAATGATAAACAGCAATCCTTGGGAGAGTTGTGGTGGATATTATAAAATAAGGATCTGCTGGAGTCCAAGTCAAACCAAGATTCTTTATTTCTGAGCTCAGAGAGAATAACAGAGTTACACAGCGCAGTGTAGACAGTCTGATTTCCTGAAGTATTGAGTGACTAGCAAATATCTTTATAGTTTCCTGTTCCTGGGAGGGACTTTATTCATACAAGGACACAGGTGCAAATTGGTTTGCAACACAGGATGATACTCCCAAGAACAGGAGCTTATAATAGGACAGTTTCACAAGGTTAGTCACATACTCAGTTATGTGGACACACAAACAATTAACATTTTCCATTACAGAGTCTGAACATTTTCATTTCATTAAATCATCAGTGGGCCAACAATGCAAATGTCAACAATGGAACTAATGCATCGCATCCAAATATCACTTGATTATCTGTAGTGCTGGAGGAATGACACACCCAGATAAACACACAGAGAGTTTAAAAAAGGACCATTTAAACACATGGAATCTGATCTATCCTACATTTGAACACAAGGAAACTGATGTACATTATATTCAAACTGAAATACTCCATATTGTCATGATGTGGCCTTTTCTGGGTATAGATTGTGGCTTCCCCCTCTCCTACACCCAGGTTCTGTTATCTCAGGTCGTAAATACCTGGCGTAGACTCTCTCCCCCTTTTCATACAGAGAGAGACCACAGAGTGAACAAAGGAATTCACGTGGCCGAACTCCTAAATCCCCAAAATGGCAGAATTAAACTATTTGTCCACCTTTGAGAGTGTGGGAAGGGTCTGTGGACACTTAAGTGACAGTTATGTTGAGTGTGTTTCATTTGGTGACCTCGGAGAGGACAGGAAGCACACATAACTATGTCTCAATGTGTACATTTCTCAATTATGGGGTTTGCATCTAATTCTTGTATAAAATGAATGAGTAAAGATGCAACTATATATGAAATGATGTAATGTGATGTTAAACCTTTAATGTGAGAGAATTGTATTCCTTTAAAAGTGTAACTAAGTCATTGGTCCGTCCCCGAGGGCACAGACATGATCTGGCGTCATGGAACCGCCTATCCTATTGTTTCGAATAAAAGCGTGAGCTGTGATTGCGAATAGTTTAGACAACGCATACCTTGGTGTAAGCTGAGGTGGCACATTTGAGGACCAAGACTAGAAAACCATCCCACGTGGAGCATTGGCTACACGGCTGGAAATGGTTCAACTCTGAGACTATCAATCCCAACAGAGTAAGAGCATTGGTGGGTCTGTGGGGGCAGCTAGAAATGATGTAAACCTGGGATGACGACAACCGCCGAAACATCTATTCTATGAGAACATTTCTGAATGGTAATCTGAGGTATCCATTCTAACCAAGAAAGACTTTGAACTTCAGGGAAACAGAAGGAGAGAGACTCAGATTAACTCTCCAGCAGACGGACCGGATTCCAACAGATCACAACGGCGTAAATATATATTGACTGCAATTAATCCTGAATGAGTGAGCATTCGTGTGCAAAGGATTAGCATTTCAAATAATATATACAGTTGAAGTTGGAAGTTTACATACACTTAGTGGGGCAAAAAAGTATTTAGTCAGCCACCAATTGTGCAAGTTCTCCCACTTTAAAAGATGAGAGAGGCCTGTAATTTTCATCATAGGTACACTACAACTATGACAGACAAAATGAGAAGACAAAAATCCAGAAATAGTTATATATAAACAAGTAAACATTCTCTCCTGTGTGGATTCTCACATGTTTTTTTTACGCTACTGATGAGTAAAATGCCTTCCCCCCAGTCTGAACATTTGTAAAGCTTCTCCCCCGTGTGCGGTCTCATGTCTTCTTTCAGGTGTCCTAATTGGGTAAAAAAGCATTGCACGCTGGGATCAGTGGTAAGATTTCTTCCTTGTGTGAATTCGCTCATGCACTTTCAGGTTTCCTGACTGGCTAAAACTCTTTCCACACTGAGTGCAAAGGAAAGGCTTCTCCCCTGTGTGTATTCGCAAATGATCTTTGAGGATACCTAACTGCATAAAACTCTTTCCACACTGGGAGCAATGGTGAGGCTTGACTCCTGTGTGTATCCTCTCATGTCTTTTCATGTTAAGTAAATGGTTAAAACTCTTTCCACAATGGGAGCAGTAGTAAGGCTTCTCCCCTGTGTGTATTCGCAAATGATCTTCGAGGATACCTAACTGCATAAAACTCTTTCCACACTGGGAGCAATGGTGAGGCTTCACTCCTGTGTGTATCCTCTCATGTCTTTTCATGTTAAGTAAATGGTTAAAACTCTTTCCGCAATGGGAGCAGTGGTATGGCATCTCCCCTGTGTGAATTCGCTCATGTTTTTTCATGTTTCCTAACTGGCTAAAACTATTTCCACACTGGCCGCAATGGTATGGCTTCTCTCCTGAGTGTATTCGCTCATGAGCTTTCAGGCTTCCTAACAGGCTAAAACTCTTTCCACACTGGCCGCAATGGTATGGCTTCTCTCCTGTGTGTGTCCTCTCAGGTCTTTTCAGGCTTCCTAACTTGATCTGGGAGCAGAGGTTGATACAACCAGATACAATCACTGCCAAAGGTGCTTCAACAAAGCACTGAGTAAAGGTTCTGAATACTTATTTAAATGTGATATTTCAGTTTTAATTTTTAAATGCATTTGCATACATTTCTAATCCTGTTTTTGCTTCGTCATTATAGGGTGTTGTTGTGCAGATTCATGAGGAAAACCTCCCAATTGAATCCATTTTAGAATATTCCAGTAAATTCAGGAAGTAAACTGAAAATTCCCAATTCTCTTCTATGGTTTTCAATGAGGAAAATGTGGAATTTGATTTACTTTCTGAATTGACTGGAAATGAAACGGATTTGACTCCAACCCTGGTTTTACTACAAATCTGTCAACGTCATAATTTAGTCAATCGATGTTATAATGCATAACGCTTGTTCTCATTCAGAGTAAATTATTCTAATTGAATAAAAAAGAATTAAACAAATCAAATGTATTATGCACCTGAATAACTTCAACAACCTGGTTGATTCTCTGGTTGATTCTCTGCTCAACAACACTGATCTTGTCAAACTTTGCTGTGTGTCCAGGCTGTCACTTCTGTCATCAGCTACTAACACCAGTTCTGCACCTTGTCCTTGTCCCTGGATGACGTCTTCCTGCTCCCTCTTCCAGAACACTGATGGCTCAACATGGTTTTCTGAGAGACTGGATGAAGGCTTCCTGGCCCCTCTTCCATAGTGGGAACACTGCTGACTCAACATGGGCTTCCTGGTTATGAAAGAAAGTGTGGTGGTCAATGGTAGCCACTCCCATTGTTTGAAGCAGTTGTAGTCTTTGTTGGCATGTATCCAGACCCCAGAATGGTAGTAGAAAGGAGCCTGTTCCCCGCATGCTTCCTCACAATCATTGGCTGGATCGACCACTCCCCCACCTGACCACAGGACCAGAATTGCTGTCTGATCTTCATTCCTACAGTCTTCATCACCGCCCCTGGTTTCTCTTCACTGTCTGATCTTCATTCCAACAGCCTTCATCTCCATCCCTGGAGTCTCTTCACTGTCTGATTTTCATTCCTACAGCCTTCATCACCGTCCCTGGAGTCTCTTCACCGAGTAAGTAAAGATAGTATAAGAAACCTCTCCCATTCTACTTGTCTATTATCTTTGTTTAGAAATAGTCATTTGTGTGACCGACTGATTTTCCCTACAATTTCTTTTAAGGATTTAGAAAAATAGAAATGGTAGAACGAGGAATGTCAAGAGTCTGGAATATAAATATATACAGTTGGTTTAAAATGTATATGATGGTGTGTCTAGACATTATGGACCGTATATGAATTTAAAAGGTGTGTACAGTAGTAGTTATATAGGATGAGCCTTGACTAGAATATAGGGTGGAGTACTGGGTGGTAGATGGCTAGTAACAGTGACTAAGTTCGGGGCAGGGTACTGGGCGGAGGCCGGCTAGTGGTGACTATTTAACAGTCTGATGACCTGGAGATAGACCACACATTAACCACACAATAAGTATTGTGGTGGCAGCATCATGTTATGGGTATGCTTGTCACTGACAGGGTCTGGGGAGTTTGTCAGGATCAAAAGAAATATGAAAGGAGCAAAGTGTAGACTTTGTATAGGCACTGTACAGCCTTAACTGTGGAGTGACCCCATAAAATGGGATATCAGCCAACTCAGTAACAACTACAGAACACAACAATGTATAGTTTACACAAATATTAGTCTCTTAGCTCTTTCTTATTGCAGGACATTGACTGTGGTACATCACCTCCCCAGTCAACCTATTGTGTGTATTGGAAATTCATATAGGACTGTACAGCTAGCTAACTGGCTACTGATCAACCTATTGTGTGTATTGAACATTCATATTGAACAGCCTTACCTATAGAGTAGCACCACCACCCATCAGCCCATTCTCTTCTTGATGTCAAGCTGCAGTGTATTGTTGCTATAGGAGTTTATGATTAATAATTCTATTTACTTCAAGACACACTAAGATGTCACCATACTATTCATTTAAAGCCCCTCTGTCAGATATAAATCATCAGAGTGGGAAACCAACTGACATGGAAACAATGGAGCAAATGTATCACTATCAGAGGGGTGTATTATGACATCAGATAGAACTAGTCAGACATTCCAAATATCACTTGATTATCAGAGGGGTGTATTATGACATCATATAGAACTACTCAGACATTCCAAATCAGGCTTCATCCACATCATGAAGGTGGATATTGATCCAACCATTTTAAAAGTAATGACTGGGCTGACGGAAACAGGTTATGCCTGAACATTTTTATAAATGGCGACAGACGATTTGTTAGTTCGTTTGACATGGTGGGGACTTTTTGTGTCAGTAAAAATGTATAAGCGAGAAATCGAGGTGGAAACTCCTTTATGAGCAAATATTTATATAATAACCATCACATCTTAGTTAACTTGGAGTCACGTGATGATATGTTGTGTGGTCCTCCCACTACGACTTGGGAACCCATGTAGTTTATTTGGCGACAGATGAAATAAGTTATGAACTTCACAGGGTAGTGAAACTACATGTGATGAGCTTGATGCTCCTTTCCAATACATTTTGATGGTCTTATTCTGGTGACATGATGATTGATGCTTGGCTGCCATTTGACAAATAAAATAATATCGCTCTCATCCATAATAATCTCATCATGTAGGTAGCCTACCAACACTGTATCTATGAGCTGCTGGCTACAGTTGCTCGGGACAAGATAATTTTTGCTATATAATGCAACAGTGTTGTTAAACCATCAGTAGAGTTGAAAATGCGATGGAAACCATTGGGAATTTAACAGCAAAAGTTATTTATTTGTCACGCAAAGCCTTTAATCTGCAATAAGTCTGTTTGATAGAAACATTTCTGGTGGGAAAATGTATATATTGTTTTATGCAGATTTTTGAATATTCACATGAAAATCTGTCTCAAATTACATGGAAACTTAGCTACTAAGGTGGATATCGAGTTGTGGTGGATATTATAAAATAAGGATCTGCTGGAGTCCAAGTCAAACCAAGATTCTTTATTTCTGAGCTCAGAGAGAATAACAGAGTTACACAGCACAGTGTAGACAGTCTGAATTCCTGAAGCATTGAGTGATTAGCACATATCTTTATAGTTTCCTGTTCCTGGGAGGGACTTTATTCATACAAGGACACAGGTGTAAATTGGTTTGCAACACAGGATGATACTCCCAAGAACAGGAGCTTATAATAGGACAGTTTCACAAGGTTAGTCACATACTCAGTTATGTGGACACACAAACAATTAACATTTTCCATTACAGAGTCTGAACATTTTCATTTCATTAAATCATCAGTGGGCCAACAATGCAAATGTCAACAATGGAACTAATGCATCACATCCAAATATCACTTGATTATCTGTAGTGCTGGAGGAATGACACACCCAGATAAACACACAAAGAGTTTAAAAAAAGGACAGTTTAAAACAGAGTTTTAAAAAAGGACAATTTAAAACAAGGAACCTGATCTCCTTTATATTCAAACTGACATACTCCATATTCAATTCATGTTTTCTAATAAAAACAAACAAATATATGTTTGAGTACACCCTGTACCATTTAATTTCATATGGTAAAGACAGGTAAACACATTGTCAGTCAACAATATAAGACAACGGGAGCACTGTGTATGTTCTCTGATGAATTTTAAGTCAATGTGATGTATATGAATATACACGCTAAGAGAAGTAATTTCTCTGTCCTGTGTGGATTCTCTAATGACGTTTAAATGACTGTTATGAGTAGTATGTTTTCCCACAGTCTGAGCTTTTCTAAGCCTTCTTCTCTGTGTGCAGTCTAATGTGTTCTTTCAGGCTTCCTAAATGGGCAAAAGCTTCGCACCCTGGGAGGAGTGTTAAGGGTTCTCTCCTGTGTGTATTCTCTCGTGTTTTTTCAGGTTTCCTCTCTGGTTGAAACACTTTCCGCATTGGGAGCAGTGGTAAGGCTTCTCTCCTGTGTGTATTCTCTCATGTTGTTTCAGCTCCCCCGAACGGACGAAACACTTTCCACATTGGGAGCAGTGGTAAGGCTTCTCTCCTGTGTGTATTTTCTCGTGTTGGTTCAGGCATGGTTTCTGGTTGAAACTCTTTCCACACTGGGAGCAGTGGTAAGGCTTCTCTCCTGTGTGTATTCTCTCATGTTGTTTCAGCTCCCCCGACTGGTTGAAACACTTTCCACATTGGGAGCAGTGGTAAGGCTTCTCTCCTGTGTGTATTCTCTCATGTTTTTTCAGGTGTCCTCTCTGATTGAAACACTTCCCACATTGGGAGCAGTGGTAAGGCCTCTCTCCTGTGTGTATTCTCTCGTGTTGGTTCAGGCATGCTTTCCGGTTGAAACTCTTTCCACACTGGGAGCAGTGGTAAGGCTTCTCTCCTGTGTGTATTCTCTCATGTTTTTTCAGCTCCCCCGACTGGTTGAAACACTTTCCACATTGGGAGCAGTGGTAAGGCTTCTCTCCTGTGTGTATTCTCTCGTGCGCTTTCAGGTTTGCTTTCCGGATGAAACTCATTCCACATTGGGAGCAGTGGTAAGGCTTCCCTCCTGTGTGTATTCTCTCATGTTGGTTCAGGTATGCTTTCCGGTTGAAACTCTTTCCACAGTGGGAACAGTGGTAAGGCTTCTCCCCGCTGTGTATTTTCTCATGTTGTTTCAGGTCCCATAACCGGTTACAACCCTTTCTACAGTGGGAGCACTGGTGTCGTCTTGCTAGTTTGGACATCCCTGGCTTTGGTTCCTCCGAGTCTGGTCTTTCTCCTGCCAAAGACAGTGTTATTTTTAAATAGAGACCCAAATGAACACAATTTTATGTTTAAGGAAGTGTGTAGGTCACATTCTGTATCATACAGCTATCTATGAATGTTATATATTTAGAACCACCTGTTCAATTGGAATCCAGCGACGCCTGTCTTCAGTGTCCTAGAACTGTCTAGGTTTTTGTGTTTTAATAATAATAAAAAATAATAATGTTATAATAGGTAATAACTAACTTTAATAACTAGTGTTAATACCTGCCTGGCGCACCAACAAAATATTTCTTTAGACCCCTCTAACAATACCGCTACAGAATTAGCATAGTAGGCCATGTAACTTAACCTGTAGTGACACCCAGCCCGTGAACGGGACCGTTATCCTCATCTGACACTAATTAGCATAACGCAACGGACATGAATCTTCCTAGAAAATATTCCTAGTCATGAAAATCACAAGTGAAATATATTGGAGCACAGCTTCGCCTTTTGTTAATTAAGCCGACCCCTTACTTTTTCGAACATTCTGTTAAAAATCGCGCAACATTTCAGCGTCCTGCTACTCATGCCAGGAATATAGTATATGCATATGATTAGTATGTGTGGATAGAAAACACTCTGACGTTTCTAAAACTGGTTAAATCACGGCTGTGACTATAACAGAACGTGTGTTTCATCGAACAGCGCAAGAAAAACTGATCACCGAAAACTGGAGAAAATATCAGTGCGCCACTTGCATGTATTGTCTATGTGACAGCAAATTAGATGGGGCCGAGATTGCAAGTCCTACAGCTTCCACACGATGTCGCCAGTCTTGTCATTTGCCTGGGCGTTGTTTCTTGGTCAAACGAGTAAGAGAGACCCCATTCCTTCCGGTCTCCGACAGGATGTTTTGGAAGAGAGATTTCCGACCATGATTTGAAGACGTGGAGCTATTGAATACACATCGCCCCGTGATCAATTTGATAGATTATTAACGTTTACTAATACCTAAAGTTGGATTACAAAAGTATTTCGAAGTGTTTTGTGAAAGTTTATCGTCAACTTTTTTAATTTAAAAAAATGACGTTGCGTTTTAAAACGGTGTTTTTTTCTGATTCACACACTTTTCATAGATCGATATTTTGGGTATATATGGACCGATTTAATCGAAAAAAAGACCCACTAGTGATGTTTATGGGACATCTCGGAGTGCCAACAAAGAAGCTCGTCAAAGGTAATGAATGTTTTATATTTTATTTCTGCGTTTTGTGTAGCGCCGGCTATGCTAATTATTTTGTTTACGTCCCCTTCAGGTATTTCGGGGTGTTGCATGCTATCAGATAATAGCTTCTCATGCTTTCGCGGAAAAGCATTTTAAAAATCTGACTTGTTGGCTATATTCACAACGAGTGTAGCTTTAATTCAGTACCCTGCATGTGTGTTTTCATGAACGTTTGAGTTTTAACGAGTGCTATTAGCATTTAGCATAGTGCATTTGCATTTCCAGATGGCTAGATGGCACACCTGCGTGTCGGGTTTATCATAGCCTAGCATAGCATTATGCCTTGCTAGCAGCAGGCAAACTTGTCACGGAAATCAGAAAAGCAATCAAATTAAATCATTTACCTTTCACTCACGAGACTCCCAGGTAGACAGCCAGTTCATTTTTTCCCAAAATATTATTTTTGTAGGCGAAATAGCTCCGTTTGTTCTTCACGTTTGTCTGAGAAATCGCCCGGAAATTGCGGTCACAACTCCGAAAAATATTCCAAATTAGCTCCATAATATCGACAAAAACATGGCAAACGTTGTTTAGAATCAATCCTTAAGGTGTTTTTCTAATATCTATTTGATAATATATCCGTCGGGACAATTCCTTTTTCTCTAGGACCGATTGGAGTAATGGCTACCTCTGCACTTTACGCGAGAATCTCTCTCGGCGCCACCATGTGACCACTTACGCAATGTGCCCCCATACGGCTATTCTTCAACAGAAATGCGTAAAACTACGTCACAATGCTGTAGACACCTTGGGGAATACGTAGAAAGCTTAAGCTCGTTGATGGTACATTCAAAGCCATATAGGGAGTCATTAGAACGCAGAGCTTTCAAAACCTGGGGCACTTGCGGATTGGATTTTTCTCAGGCTTTCGCCTGCAACATCAGTTCTGTTATACTCACAGACAATATCTTTACAGTGTTTTCTATCCAAAGATGTCAATTATATGCATATTCTAGCATCTTTTCCCGACAAAATATCCCGTTTAAAACGGGGACGTTTTTTTCTCCAAAAATGAAAATACTGCCCCCTAACACCAAGAGGTTTTAAGGTAATCAGAAATATTTAGAACTAACTTATTCTTTGACACCCATTCTGAAACTAACTGCAGCTCTATGTTAAGTGTTGCAGTCATTTCAGTCGCTGTAGTAGCTGACGTGTACGGTGTTGAGTCATCCGCATACATAGACTCACTGGCTTTACTCAAATGTCATTGGCATGTTGTTGGTAAAGATTGAAAAAAGTAGGTGCCAAACAGCTGCCCTGGGGAATTCCTGATTCAAACTTGATTTTGTAGCTCTGGGGCGGCAGGTAGCCTAGTGGTTAGAGCGGTAGCCAGTAACCGAAAGACTGCTGGATCGAATCCCCGAAAAAACTCTGTCGTTCTGCCCCTGAACAAGGCAGTCCTAGGCTGTCATTGAAATAAATAATTTGTTCTTAACTGACTTGCCTAGTTAAATAAAGGTTACATTTTAAAATAAAAACTCTTTATCCACAATATAGCAGGGGGTGTAAAGCCATAAGATTTTTTAAGCAGCAGGCTATGATCGATAATGCCAAAAGCTGCACTGAAGTCTAACAAAACAGCCCCAACAATATTTTAATCATCAATTTCTCTCAGCCAATCAGTCATTTGTAAGTGCTGTGCTTATTGAATGAACTTCCCTATAAGCTAAAAGTCTATATTTGTTTACTGTAAAATAGCATTGTATCAGATCAAATATTTTTTTCCCAAAATTGTAAGGGTTGGTAACAGGCTGATTGGTCGGCTATTTAAGCCAGTAAAGGGAGCTTTACTATTCTTGGGTAGTGGAATGACTTTAGCTTCCCTCCAGGCCTGAGGGCACACACTTTCTAGTAGGCTTAAATTAAAGACAAGGCAAATAGGAATGGCAATATCCACCGCTATTATCCTCAATTTTCCATCCACGTTGTCAGACACCAGTGACTTGTCATTGTAGATTTCTCAATTTGCAATTGGTTTGCCAATCAGTTATACAGCCAGACCTATTTGCCATCTCTTTTGCCTCCCTCTTCATCATACCATTTTTAAATTCCTCATCAATCCACGTGGATTTAACAGTTTTTACAGTCGTTTTCTTAATGGGTGCATGCTTATTAGTAACTGGGATAAGCTATTTCATAAACGTGTCAAGGGCAGCGTCTGGTTGCTCATCATTACACACCAGGGACCAACAAATATTATTTACATGTATACATATACATATTAGGCACAGCCTTTGGAACTGTGGTTTTCCTAGACATGGCTACTATATTGTGATCACTACATCTGATGGATCTGGATACTGCTTTAAAACCCATTTCTGCAGCATTAGTAAAGATATGATCAAACCATGTTGACGATTTCATTCCTCCCCTGTTTCACACTACCCTGGTAGGTTGATTGATAACCTGAACAAGGTTGCCGGCACTGGTTACAGTTCGAAGCTTTCTCTTGAGTAGGCAGCCTGATCACAGTTTTCCTCCAGTATTAGTTAATTAATGACCAAAGTCTTGAATTTAGTTTGCCTGTTCTACAGTCTTGTAAAGATAGGGGGGTTGACTGGGACAGGCAAGCAAGCATCTTACATCGGATCATTGAAACTTTCTTTCCAAAGCTAACTTTCATCAAGGTTTTATATGGTCTATTGGTTTCTCTCTAAATCTAACTTTCATCAAGGTTTTATATGGTCAATTGGTTTCTCTCCTTTCATTGGCAGAATCCTTTTTCAGTGTTATGATATTCATAACACCAATATACACAAGTCTCTCGTCCTGTCAACTAACAGAACTCTGCTGGTTGTCCTGATAACGGATACCAGTCCATCTTCCTGTCAACTAACAGAACTCTGCTGGTTGTCCTGGTAACAGATACCAGTGGGCAGATCTATTGTATTTGTTCCAACTAAACTACAGCACTTACTTTGATGTGTCAAATCTGCTACAGTCCTCCTTTAAGACTCCATAATGTTTCATCATTAGATGCTACAGTCCTCCTTTAAGACTCCATAATGTTTCATCATTAGATGCTACAGTCCTCCTTTAAGACTCCATAATGTTTCATCATTAGATGCTACAGTCCTCCTTTAAGACTCCATAATGTTTCATCATTAGATGCTACAGTCCTCCTTTAAGACTCCATAATGTTTCATCATTAGATGCTACAGTCCTCCTTTAAGACTCCATAATGTTTCATCATTAGATGCTACAGTCCTCCTTTAAGACTCCATAATGTTTCATCATTAGATGCTACAGTCCTCCTTTAAGACTCCATAATGTTTCATCATTAGATGCTACAGTCCTCCTTTAAGAATCCATAATGTTTCATCATTAGATGATACAGTCCTTTATTCAGATTAGTCAAATGATGTCTCAATTTGCAATAGGTTTGCCAATCAGTTATTCAGCCAGACCTATATGCCATCTCTTCTGCCTCCCTCTTCATCATACCATTTTTAAATTCCTCATCAATCCACATGGATTTAACAGTTTTTACAGTCGTTTTCTTAATGGGTGCATGCTTATTAGTAACTGGGATAAGCTATTTCATAAACGTGTCAAGGGCAGCGTCTGGTTGCTCGTCATTACACACCACGGACCAACAAATATGGTTTCCATTGTTGGAATCGGCTAAACTTTGAACATGGAGACATTAAAGAAGTGATAGGAAGTGAAAGAGACTGGGTGTTATGTTGGGTGGACGAGAGGAGAGCAAAGTGTGAAACAGGGGAGACGAACATCTGTGGATTAGATGAAGGAGAGGTTGAGGTTAGGACAGATTCTCATCAGGGAGAAAGGTCTGGTATCCTGTTACTCTCTTTACTCTCTTCCTGTGGAACCATAAGATGTAAGGATTGGAGAGAAGGAGTGTCTTAAGTGAGACATATATCTGGACGGAACAATTGTTGGGTTGTCTGAATTACAGATGTACAGAACCTTTGGGAATAATTAAATTTGGTTAAAGCTTCTCTAGTGTCCGTGAGTTATTTACTGTGAAATAAAATTACCTAATAACATCAACAACATAGGAATCACCACAAACAATTGTATGATCTCTTATATAGAACATTAGGCCCAGCCTTTTGGAACTTTGGTTTTCCTAGATATGACTACTATATTGTGATCACAACATCCGATTAATTTGGATACTGCTTTCAAACAAATTTCTGCAGCAATAGTAAAGATATTATCAAAATATGTTGATGATTCAATTTCTGTACTGTTTGTAACTACCCTGGTAGGTTGATTGACTGATAAACTGAACCAGGTTGCAGGTGTAACAGTATAACTTAAGACCGTCCCCTCTCCCATACCCGGGCGCGAACCAGGGACCCTCTGCACACATCAACAACAGTCACCCACGAAGCATCGTTACCCAACACTCCACAAAAGCCACGGCTCTTGCAGAGCAAGGGGAACCACTACTTCAAGGTGTCAGAGCAAGTGACGTCACCGATTGAAACGCTATTTAGCGCGCACCACCGCTAACTAGCTAGCCGTTTCACATCCGTTACACAGGCACTGGTTACAGTTCAAAGCTTTCTCTTGAGTAGGCAGCCTGATCACAGCTTTCCTCCAGTATTAGTTAATTAATTAACAGTGTCTTGAGTTTAGTTTGCCTGTTCTACAGTCTTGTAAAGAAAGGGGGGTTGACTGGGACAGGCAATGTAACATCCATAATGTTTCATGGAAACGTTTTTGTAAAACAAGCACCTTACATACGATCCTCTTGAAACTTTCCCTCTAAAGCTGACTTTAATCAAGGTTTTATATGGTCTACTGCTTTCTCTCTTTTCATTGGCAGAATCGTTTTTCAGTGTTATGATATTCATAACATCCATATACACTACTCTATCTTCCTGTCAACTAACAGAACTCTGCTGGTTGTCCTGGTAACAGATACCAGTGGGCAGATCTATTGTATTTGTTCAAACTTAACTACAGCACTTACTTTGATGAGTCAAATCTGATCCTTTCTTCTCTCTCTTCTCACAGTTCCACTCAGCCCTGTTGTTTTCCTGCAGTCCACCAGCAGCACAGACAACCTCTTTATACCCAGCAGTAAGGTGCTAGCGGGAGAGGCACGATACAGGGACTCCGGGAGAGAGGAAGGGCTAGCGTTGTCCTGGTAACCATAAAGAGGGGACACAGACACATATCATTATGGATGCTGATGTCACTGTTGTCATAAAGTGCCTTACAGAAACCCAGACCCAGATAGAGCAAGCTGTATGCTAGACCAGACCAAGCTGTACCATCTGGTGTTCTGAAATGGAGAGACTCTTCTCTGTCTCGTCAGCATCAGGATGTTGTTGAGGCTCCCCAGAGGATCCACCATAGTCATGTCTCTCTCCTGTGTTAACGAGAACATCAAACAGATGGTGAACTTATTACCATTATCAATTATTACTGTCTATTACAGTCATAGGGTCTTATCAGAGGCATTAATATCTCTAAATTAATTGGGTGCCTTTTGTGTCCCTTTGATATTTTAAGTATAAATTATGCTCCATTATAACATTTTAAAAGCCTGTTATATATAATTAAATCTAATTTAAAAGTCCCAAAAATATATGTAGCAATGGCAGATTGACCCTTTAACAATTTATATATGTACTGAACATCACATTAACTTCAGTAGAATGCCCCTTAAAAACCACACATTAATTCAACAACTGCATAGTTTGTGCCCCTGTTTTTAAGACAGTACTCACTGGTGTTAATCTGATATTCTGTTTCCTCCTCTTTCACTCCCAATACGTCTTCCTCCTTCACCTTTACTGAGATAGAACCTTTTAGAGAGGAAGAGGATGCTTTCTCTTCTTTCCCAATAACAGCCTCCTCTCCTTTTTCATTCTGAAAGGTTCTTTCTCTCCTTTCACTGTAATATCCTCCTCTTCGTCTTTCACGACAATGTTCAGCGCCAGAGCTTCTTTCTCCGGACAGCAGACATCCTCTTCTTCAGCAGGGGATGAGTAGTTTAATGAGCTCATGGTCAGGGATGTTAGCTAGCTAGCTAGCATTAGCGAATAGCCTAGTGCTAGGCTCAGTATCAATCTTGAACAAATTTGCAAATTGAACAAGCACATTAGGTTCAAGTTAACGTCAACTGAAATGTGTTTTAAACACTGCGATTAGCTAATGCACATTAACATGGCCTAAAACGTCAATCTTTCAGTTTTATGTTGTCTAGCAAGCTATCGAGGTGGTTGAAAGAGTTGGCGCTTTGTTGTTCCTGAAGAAGCGTCCCGTCCAGTCCATTATACGTCACACAAGAAGCATCACCTGAAAGACGCCCATCGCCATCTGCTGGCTGGAGTGGGTAACGCAGTTTGGAAACAATAGGTACTACACTTTTTGTATTGGAAAGAACGTCATTATTATTTAACAATAAGCTGATATATTTTCTCTTACGTCTTACAACTAATACTTTCCTGTACACAGACGTAGAAGCGTAATATGAATGTGTAGATGATGAATAAATACTTCCATGAATAGGAAGTGTGTTTATACACATTTACTCTATTCATTTTTTATCTAGATGTGACCATACTATTCCCTTAAAGCTACGCTACAAAGCTACAACAGGTGTAGACATTACCGTGAAATTCTTACTGACAAGCCCTTAACCAACAATGTAGTTAAGAAAAATAAGATGTAAGAAAAAAAGTTACACAATAAAAAAACTATACCGTGTTTACAGAGTCAATGTGGAGGCTGTATACAGGGGTTACCAGTACAGAGTCAATGTGGAGGTTATATACAGGGGGTACCAGTACAGAGTCAATGTGGAGGCTATATACAGGGGGTACCAGTACAGAGTCAATGTGGAGGTTATATACAGGGGGTACCAGTACAGAGTCAATGTGGAGGCTGTATACAGGGGGTACCAGTACAGAGTCAATGTGGAGGTTATATACAGGGGGTACCGGTACAGAGTCAATGTGGAGGTTATATACAGGAGGTACCAGTACAGAGTCAATGTGGAGGTTATATACAGGGGGTACCAGTACAGAGTCAATGTGGAGGCTGTATACAGGGGGTACCAGTACAGAGTCAATGTGGAGGTTATATACAGGGGGTACCGGTACAGAGTCAATGTGGAGGTTATATACAGGGGGTACCGGTACAGAGTCAATGTGGAGGTTATATACAGGGGGTACCAGTACAGAGTAAATGTGGAGGTTATATACAGGGGGTACCAGTACAGAGTCAATGTGGAGGTTATATACAGGGGGTACCGGTACAGAGTCAATGTGGAGGTTATATACAGGGGGTACCAGTACAGAGTCAATGTGGAGGTTATATACAGGGGGTACCAGTACAGAGTAAATGTGGAGGTTATATACAGGGGGTACCAGTACAGAGTCAATGTGGAGGTTATATACAGGGGGTACCAGTACAGAGTCAATGTGGAGGTTATATACAGGGGGTACCAGTACAGAGTCAATGTGGAGGTTATATACAGGGGGTACCAGTACAGAGTCAATGTGGAGGTTATATACAGGGGGTACCAGTACAGAGTCAATGTGGAGGCTATATACAGGGGGTACCAGTACAGAGTCAATGTGGAGGCTATATACAGGGGGTACCAGTACAGAGTCAATGTGGAGGTTATATACAGGGGGTACCGGTACAGAGTCAATGTGAAGGTTATATACAGGGGGTACCAGTACAGAGTCAATTTGGAGGCTGTATACAGGGGGTACCAGTACAGAGTCAATGTGGAGGTTATATACAGGGGGTACCAGTACAGAGTCAATGTGGAGGTTATATACAGGGGGTACCAGTACAGAGTCAATGTGGAGGTTATATACAGGGGGTACCAGTACAGAGTCAATGTGGAGGTTATATACAGGGGGTACCAGTACAGAGTCAATGTGGAGGCTATATACAGGGGGTACCAGTACAGAGTCAATGTGGAGGTTATATACAGGAGGTACCAGTACAGAGTCAATGTGGAGGTTATATACAGGGGTTACCGGTACAGAGTCAATGTGGAGGTTATATACAGGGGGTACCGGTACAGAGTCAATGTGGAGGTTATATACAGGAGGTACCAGTACAGAGTCAATGTGGAGGCTATATACAGGGGGTACCGGTACAGAGTCAATGTGGAGGTTATATACAGGAGGTACCAGTACAGAGTCAATGTGGAGGCTATATACAGGGGGTACCAGTACAGAGTCAATGTGGAGGTTATATACAGGGGGTACCGGTACAGAGTCAATGTGGAGGCTGTATACAGGGGGTACCAGTACAGTGTCAATGTGGAGGCTATATACAGGAGGTACCAGTACAGAGTCAATGTGGAGGCTGTATACAGGGGGTACCGGTACAGAGACAATGTGGAGGTTATATACAGGGGGTACCGGTACAGAGTCAATGTGGAGGTTATATACAGGAGGTACCAGTACAGAGTCAATGTGGAGGTTATATACAGGGGGTACCGGTACAGAGTCAATGTGGAGGTTATATACAGGGGGTACCGGTACAGAGTCAATGTGGAGGTTATATACAGGAGGTACCAGTACAGAGTCAATGTGGAGGCTATATACAGGGGGTACCGGTACAGAGTCAATGTGGAGGTTATATACAGGAGGTACCAGTACAGAGTCAATGTGGAGGTTATATACAGGGGGTACCGGTACAGAGTCAATGTGGAGGTTATATACAGGAGGTACCAGTACAGAGTCAATGTGGAGGCTATATACAGGGGGGTACCTGTACAGAGTCAATGTGGAGGCTATATACAGGGGGTACCAGTACAGAGTCAATGTGGAGGCTATATACAGGAGGTACCAGTACAGAGTCAATGTGGAGACTATATACAGGGATGTTTACATACACTTAGGTTGGAGTCATTAAAACTCGGTTTTCAACCACTCCACAAATGTCTTGTTAACAAACTATAGTTGTGGCAAGTCAGTTAGGACATCTACTTTGTGCATGACAAAAGTCATTTTTCCAACAATTGTTTACAGACAGATTATTTCACTTATAATTCACTGTATCACAATTCCAGCTGGTCAGAAGTTTACAAACACTATGTTGACTTTGCCTTTAAACAGCTTGGAAAATGCCAGAAAATGATGTCATGTTTTTCAAAGCTTCTGATAGGCTAATTGACATAATTTGAGTCAATTGGAGGTGTACCTGTGGATGTATTTGAAGGCCTACCTTCAAACTCAGTACCTCTTTGCTTGACATCATGTGAAAATCAAAAGAAATCACCCGAGACCTCAGCAAAAGAATTGTAGACCTCCACATTGTAGGATTTTTAATGAATTTATTTGCAAATTATGGTGGAAAATAAGTATTTGGTCACCTACAAACAAGCAAGATTTCTGGCTCTCACAGACCTGTAACTTCTTATTTAAGAGGCTCCTCTGTCCTCCACTCGTTACCTGTATTAATGGCACCTGTTTGAACTTGTTATCAGTATAAAAGACACCTGTCCACAACCTCAAACAGTCACACTCCAAACTCCACTATGGCCAAGACCAAAGAGCTGTCAAAGGACACACTTGATGAGGAAAACATCCCAATTTAATCCATTTTAGATTAAGACGAACATAACAAAATGTGGAACAAGTCAAGAGGTCTGAATACCTCCCGAATGCATTGTATGTAGACCAGAATATCAGGAACAGGCTGGATGTGAGAAGGAGGGTGGCATCTCACTGCCATTCAGCATTCAGGAAGTAAACTGAAAATGCCAATTCCCTTCTATGGTTTTCAATTATGAAGAGGTGGAATTGGAATTTGATTTACTTCCTGAATTTACTGGAATTGAATTGGAATTAACTCTAAACCTGGTTTTACTACAAAGCTGTCAGCTTCATCATTCAGTCAATCGATGTTATAATGCATAATGCTCACAGATGTGCTTGTTCTCATTCAGAGAATTTTTTTTAGTTGAATAACAGAAAAGAAGAAAAACATTTCATTATGCACCTGAATAACTTGGACATGGACAACCTGGTTGATTCTCTGCTCAACAACACTGACTGTGAATCAATCTGGTTGATTCTCTGCTCAACAACACTGACTGTGAATCAATCTGGTTGATTCTCTGCTCAAAAACACTGACTGTGAATCAATCTGGTTGATTCTCTGCTGAACAACAACACTGACTGTGAATCAATCTGGTTGATTCTCTGCTCAACAACACTGACTGTGAATCAATCTGGTTGATTCTCTGCTCAACAACACTGACTGTGAATCAATCTGGTTGATTCTCTGCTGAACAACACTGACTGTGAATCAATCTGGTTGATTCTCTGCTCAACAACACTGACTGTGAATCAATCTGGTTGATTCTCTGGTTGATTCTTCATCACCATCCCTGGAGTCTCTTCACTGTCTGATCTTCATTCCTACAGCCTTCATCACCATCCGGGGAGTCTCTTCACTGTCTGATCTTCATTCCTACAGCCTTCATCACCGTCCCTGGAATCTCTTCACCGGGTAAGTAAAGATAGTATAAGAAACCTGTCCCATTCTACTTGTCTATTATCTTTGTTCAGAAATAGTCATTTGTGTGACCTACTGATTTTCCCTACAATTCATTTTAAGGATTTAGAATTATTGAAATGGTAGAACGAGGAATGTCAGATTCTGGAATATAAATATATACAATTTGTTTATTGTGTGTTTTGAACATTCATATTGGACAGCCTTACCTATAGAGTAGCACCACCACCCATCAGCCCATTCTCTTCTTGATGTCAAAGCTGCAGTGTATTGTTGCTATAGGAGTTTATGATTAATAATTCTATTTACTTCAAAACACACTAAGATGTCACCATACTATTCATTTAAAGCCCCCCTGTCAGATATAAATCATCAGAGTGGGAAACCAACTGACATGGAAACAATGGAGCAAATGTATCACTATCAGAGGGGTGTATTATGACATCATATAGAACTACTCAGACATTCCAAATATCACTTGATTATCAGAGGGGTGTATTATGACATCAGATAGAACTACTCAGACATTCCAAATATCACTTGATTATCAGAGGGGTGAATTATGACATCATATAGAACTACTCAGACATTCCAAATCAGGCTTCATCCACATCATGAAGGTGGATATTGATCCAACCATTTCAAAAATAATGACCGGGCTGACGGAAACAGGATATGCCTGTACACTTTTATAAATGCTGACAGACGATTTGTTACTTCGTTTGACAATTTGTTTGTATATTTGTGTCAGTAAAAATGTCTAAGTGAGAAATGGCTGTGGAAACTCCTTAATGATAACAATCACATCTTAGTTAACTTGGAGTCACATGACATGTTGTGTGGTCCTCCCACTATGACTTGAGAAACCATGTAGTTTATTAGGCTACAGATGAAATAAGTTATGAACTTCACAGGGTGTTGAAAGTGCACGTGATGAGCTTGATGCTCCTTTCCAATACATTTTGAGATTCTTATTCTAGACAAATAAAATAATAATCTCATCATTCGGGTAACAACGTTTATTCAACCAGTGGGAGGCTTGTAAATGCCCCAGGAAAGTCGAAAGAGGAACTCTTCATTGAGACAATGATGAAACAGCAATCCTTGGGCGAGTTGTGGTGGATATTATAAAATAAGGATCTGCTGGAGTCCAAGTCAAACCAAGATTCTTTATTTCTGAGCTGAGAGAATAACAGAGTTACACAGCGCAGTGTAGACAGTCTGAATTCCTGAAGCATTGGGTGATGAGCACATATCTTTATAGTTTCCTGTTCCTGGGCGGGACTTTATTCATGGAATGACACACCCAGATAAACACAAACATAGAGTTTAAAAAAAGACCATTTTAACACAAGGAACCTACAGCCAACCTTCTTTATATTCAAACTGACAGCCTTCAATTCAATTCATGTCTTCTAATGACTTTGTACCATTCAATTTGATATGGTATAAACAAGTAAACACATTCTCATTCAACAATATAAGACATTGATAGAACTGGGTATGTTCTCTGCTGAATTGTAAGTTAATGTTATGTGAAATATAAATGAACACACTAGGATAAGTAATTCTTCTCTCCTGTGTGGATTCTTACATGCCTTTTAAGTGACTGGGATGAGTAATATGTCTTCCCACAGTCTGAGCATTTGTAAGGCTTCTCCCCTGTGTGTACTCGCTCATGAGCTTTCAGGCTTCCTACCTTGCTAAAACTCTTCCCACACTGGAAGCAGTGGTAAGGTTTCTCCCCTGTGTGGATACTCTCATGTATTTTAAGTGACTGTGATGAGAAATAAGTCTTCCCACAGTCTGAGCATGTGTAAGGCTTCTCCCCTGTGTGTATTCGCTCATGAGCTTTCAGGCTTCCTAAGTGGCTAAATCCCTTTCCACACTGGATGCAGTGGTAAGGCTTCTCTCCTGTGTGCAGTCTCATGTGTTCATTCAGGTTTCCTAAGTGGCTAAATCTCTTTACACACTGGGAGCATTTGTAAGGCTTCTCACCTGTGTGGATTCGCTCATGCACTTTCAGGTGTCCTAATTCGCTAAAACTATTTCCACACTGGGCGCAATGGTATGGCTTCTCCCCTGTGTGTATTCGCTCGTGAGATTGCAGGTTCCCTAACAAGCTAAAACGCTTTCCACACTGGGCGCAATGGAAAGGCTTCTCCCCAGTATGTATTCTCTTGTGTCTTTTCAGATTTCCTAAAAGGTTAAAACTCGTTCCACACAGGGTGCAATGGAAAGGCTTCCCATCAGTGTGTATCCTCTCATGTCTTTTCAGGCTTCCTAACTTGGTAAACCTATTTCCACAATGGTAGCAGTGGTAAGGCTTCTCCCCTGAGTGTATTCGCTCATGAGCTTTCAGGCTTCCTAACTTGGTAAAACTCTTTCCAATCTGGGAGCAGAGGTGTCGTCTTGCTGGTTTGGATGTCTCTTGTTCCCCCGAATTTGGTTTTTCTCCTGCCAAAGACAGTGTTTATTTAAAGAGAGCCCTGAATGAAACCTCCACATGATAAAACCGCCTTGCAATGAGGTTTAATCCAAATCAGATCCCTCAATAACCAGAGGCCATTTTTCAAACATTTCATAATTTAAAACAATCTTGGTGTGATTTTAAAGCAGATTATGTTGTAGAGCTTATATATATAACTTTCATAGCTGTATGATACAGAATGTGACCTACACACTTCCTTAAACATAAAATAACTAAAGTCGTCATTTGGTGTGGAAGATAAAATATGTTTTACATTGGAGACAGACACAAAGCACATCAGTAACATCTCCCAATTGTCTCAAGTGTTCGACACATGCTGTTCACAAATCTTCAACATTTTGACTAATAATGTCATGATATTTCGGGTAAAGTAAAAAGAATGAAATATTTGGGGCAGATTAAAATATATATTATTATAAACAACTGTTTTTGTAAATTGCTAGTTACAGTCTTGTCTCCTTGCTGCAACTCCTGTAATGTCTCGGGAGAGGCGAACATCAAGAGCCAACCCAGAAGCCAGCCACACGTGTTGGAGGAAACACTGGCGACCGTGACAGCGTGCATGTGCCCGGCCGCCACAGGAGGCGCTAGAGCGTGATGGGACAAGGACACCCCGACTGGGCAAACCCTCCCCTCACCAGGACGACAATGGTTGTTGGCCAATTTTGCATCATCTCATGGCTCTCCCGGTCATGGCCGGCTGCGAAACAGGTCGTACATTTTGGAGAAATTTGATGAAGTCTGATGAAACAAAAGTAGAACTGTTTGGCCATAATGACCATCGTTGCGTTTGGAGGAAAAAGGGGGTGGCTTGCAAGCCGAACAACACCATCCCAACTGTGAAACGCGGGGGTGGCAGCATCATGTTGTGGGGGTGCTTCGCTGCAGGAGGGACTGGTGCACTTCACAAAATAGATGGCTTCATGAGGAAGGACAATTATGTGGATATATTGAAGCAACATATCAAGACATCAGTCAGGAAGTTAAAGCTTGGTCACAAATGGATCTTCCAAATGGACAATGACCCCAAGCATACTTCCAAAGTTGTGGCAAAATGGCTTCAGGACAACAAATTCAAGGTATTGGAGTGGCCATCACAACGCCCTGACCTTAATCCTATAGAACATTTGTGGGCAGAACTGAAAAAGTGTGTGCGAGCAAGGAGGCCTACAAACCTGACTCAGTTACACCCGCTCTGGCAGGAGGAATGGGCCAAAATTCACTCAACTTATTGTGGGAAGCTTGTGGAAGGCTACCCGAAACATGTGACCCAAGAAAAACTATTTAAAGGCAATGCTACCAAATACTAATTGAGTGCATGTAAACTTCTGACCCACTGGGAATGTGACTATTATTCTGACATTTCACATTCTTAAAATAAAGTGGTGATTGTTACGTTCCCCAGTTTCTGGGTTGTGGTTTGTTGTGTGTTTCAGGGCGGCTTCCTGAAATCCCCTAAGCAGCTGATTGGTCGACTCCATGGCTAATTGGAACTGACCCCCTGTCAAGATGCAGCTGTCTCCAATTACCCATTCCTTCAGAAGCTATATGAAAGCCATTGTTCTGTTCGGAAGAGAGATCATTGAAGAAAGATGATTGCTGAGAGAGGAGGCTGATGGTTATAGCATATGTTGGTTGTTTCTCAGACAGTTGGTATGTATTATGTTAGTTGTAGATGGAAGCAGCTTTGGTAGGTTCTGTGTGAGTGTGTTGCTCAGTCAGAGCCTATTTGATGTCCTGTGTTCTCAGTGTGTTTGTGAAGTGTTTTAATTTGTTCCCAAGGGGGAAGGGGAAGGCACCTAGGAAGTGCTTAGGCAAGAGGCCCGCAGGCATCCATATACCCGTAGTACATTTACTGTCTAGGCACACTAGGTAAGACCTGGGTGGACCCCCCCCCCCCTGTATTTTGGTTAGGGCACCAGGTGGTGCTAAATTAGGTAAGTAGTGGTAAGCCAGTTAAGATGGGAGAGGTTAGGTAAGTAGTGGTTAGGCAGGTAAGATTGGAGAGGTTAGGTATGTAGTGGGTAGGCAGGTAAGATAGGAGAGGTTAGGTAAGTAGTGGTTAGGCATGTAAGATAGGAGAGGTTAGGTAAGTAGTGGTTAGGCAGGTAAGATGGGAGAGGTTAGGTAAGTAGTGGTTAGGCAGGTAAGATGGGAGAGGTTAGGTAAGTAGTGGTTAGGCAGGTAAGATGGGAGAGGTTAGGTAAGTAGTGGTTAGGCAGGTAAGATAGGAGAGGTTAGGTAAGTAGTGGGTAGGCAGGTAAGATAGGAGAGGTTAGGTAAGTAGTGGTTAGGCAGGTAAGATTGGAGAGGTTAGGTAAGTAGTGGTTAGGCAGGTAAGATGGGAGAGGTTAGGTAAGTAGTGGTTAGGCAGGTAAGATGGGAGAGGTTAGGTAAGTAGTGGTTAGGCAGGTAAGATGGGAGAGGTTAGGTAAGTAGTGGTTAGGCAGGTAAGATTGGAGAGGTTAGGTAAGTAGTGGTTAGGCAGGTAAGATTGGAGAGGTTAGGTAAGTAGTGGTTAGGCAGGTAAGATTGGAGAGGTTAGGTAAGTAGTGGTTAGGCAGGTAAGATTGGAGAGGTTAGGTAAGTAGTGGTTAGGCAGGTAAGATTGGAGAGGTTAGGTAAGTAGTGGTTAGGCAGGTAAGATGGGAGAGGGGGCATTGATATTTACTTTCTTTGCTTTGGTTCCATCCAGCCCCATATTAACGTGTGAAGGAATAAATTCCTAGTAAATGGTAAATTCTCTGCCTTTTGTCATCCTTACTCACACCTACAGTCCTACAGACCTCTTTCACTTCACGTTGCGTTGTAGCAGGGTGTTGCGTTTCCTTACTTACAGCTACAGTCCCACAGACCTCTTTCGCTTCACGTTGAATTGTAGCAGGGTGTTGCGTTTCCTTACTCATAGAGGCGTAACAGTGATGTTAACGGACCTAAACCAGGGAATTTTTACTAAGATTAAATGTCAGGAATAAGATTAAATGTCAGATTAAATGTCAGGAATCCCAAACCATCTCAAATGGGTTGAGGTTGGGTGATTGTGGAGGCCAAGACATCTGATGCAGCATTCAATCACTCTCGTTGGTCAAATTGCCCTTACACAGCCTGGAGGTGTGTTTTGGGTCATTGTCCCATTGAAAAACAAATGACAGTCCCACTAAGCCAAAACCAGACGGGGTGGCGTATCGCTGCAGAATGCTGTGGTAGCCAACCTGGTTAAGTGTGCAATGAATTCTAAAAATCATTGACAGTGTCACCAGCAAAGCACCCCCACACCATCACACCCCACACCTCCTCCTCCATGCTTCACGGTGGGAACCACACATGCAGAGATCATTCTACTCTGCGTCTCACAAAGACATGGCGGTTTGAACCCAATCTCAAATTTGGACTCATCAGACCAAAGGACAGATTTACACAGGTCTAAGGTTTATTGTTCGTGTTTCTTGGCCCAAGCAAGTCTATTCTTATTATTGATGTCCTTTAGACCATTTCGAGGACAGCTTTTTTCCATCTACGTAACATTGCAAAAATCAGAAACTTTCTGTCCAAAAATGATGCAGAAAAATTTATCCATGCTTTTGTCACTTCTAGGTTAGACTACTGCAATGCTCTATTTTCCGGCTACCCGGATAAAGCACTAAATAAACTTCAGTTAGTGCTAAATACGGCTGCTAGAATCCTGACTAGAACCAAAAAATGTAATCATATTACTCCAGTGCTAGCCTCTCTACACTGGCTTCCTGTCAAAGCAAGGGCTGATTTCAAGGTTTTACTGCTAACCTACAAAGCATTACATGGGCTTGCTCCTACCTATCTCTCTGATTTGGTCCTGCCGTACATACCTACACGTACGCTACGGTCACAAGACGCAGGCCTCCTAATTGTCCCTAGAATTTCTAAGCAAACAGCTGGAGGCAGGGCTTTCTCCTATAGAGCTCCATTTTTATGGAACGGTCTGCCTACCCATGTCAGAGACGCAAACTCGGTCTCAACCTTTAAGTCTTTACTGAAGACTCATCTCTTCAGTGGGTCATATGATTGAGTGTAGTCTGGCCCAGGAGTGGGAAGGTGAACGGAAAGGCTCTGGAGCAACGAACCGCCCTTGCTGTCTCTGCCTGGCCGGTTCCCCTCTTTCCACTGGGATTCTCTGCCTCTAACCCTATTACAGGGGCTGAGTCACTGGCTTGCTGGGGCTCTCTCATGCCGTCCCTGGAGGGGGTGCGTCACCTGAGTGGGTTGATTCACTGTTGTGGTCATCCTGTCTGGGTTGGCGCCCCCCCCCTTGGGTTGTGCCGTGGCGGAGATCTTTGTGGGCTATACTCAGCCTTGTCTCAGGATGGTAAGTTGGTGGTTGAAGATATCCCTCTAGTGGTGTGGGGGCTGTGCTTTGGCAAAGTGGGTGGGGTTATATCCTTCCTGTTTGGCCCTGTCCGGGGGTGTCCTCGGATGGGGCCACAGTGTCTCCTGACCCCTCCTGTCTCAGCCTCCAGTATTTATGCTGCAGTAGTTTATGTGTCGGGGGGCTGGGGTCAGTTTGTTATATCTGGAGTACTTCTCCTGTCCTATTCGGTGTCCTGTGTGAATCTAAGTGTGCGTTCTCTAATTCTCTCCTTCTCTCTTTCTTTCTCTCTCTCGGAGGACCTGAGCCCTAGGACCATGCCCCAGGACTACCTGACATGATGACTCCTTGCTGTCCCCAGTCCACCTGGCCATGCTGCTGCTCCAGTTTCAACTTCCACCTGACTGTGCTGCTGCTCCAGTTTCAACTGTTCTGCCTTATTATTATTCGACCATGCTGGTCATTTATGAACATTTGAACATTTTGGCCATGTTCTGTTATAATCTCCACCCGGCACAGCCAGAAGAGGACTGGCCACCCCACATAGCCTGGTTCCTCTCTAGGTTTCTTCCTAGGTATTGGCCTTTCTAGGGAGTTTTTCCTAGCCACCGTGCTTCTACACCTGCATTGCTTGCTGTTTGGGGTTTTAGGCTGGGTTTCTGTACAGCACTTTGAGATATCAGCTGATGTACGAAGGGCTATATAAATACATTTGATTTGATTTAGTAGTGGTTTCTTTGCAGCAATTCGACCATGAAGGCCTGATTCACGCAGTCTCCTCTGAACAGATGTTGTTGAGAATGTGTCTGTTACTTGAACTTTGAAGCTTTACTTTGGGCTGTACTATCTGAGCCTGGTAACTCTAATGAACTCATCCTCTGCAGCAGAGGTAACTCTGGGTCTTCCTTTCCTGTGGCGGTCCTCATGAGAGCCTGGTAACTCTAATGAACTCATCCTCTGCAGCAGAGGTAACTCTGGGTCTTCCTTTCCTGTGGCGGTCCTCATGAGAGCCTGGTAACTCTAATGAACTTATCCTCTGCAGTAGAGGTAACTCTGGGTCTTCCTTTCCTGTGGCGGTCCTCATGAGAGCCTGGTAACTCTAATGAACTTATCCTCTGCAGTAGAGGTAACTCTGGGTCTTCCTTTCCTGTGGCGGTCCTCATGAGAGCCTGGTAACTCTAATGAACTCATCCTCTGCAGTAGAGGTAACTCTGGGTCTTCCTTTCCTGTGGCGGTCCTCATGAGAGCCTGGTAACTCTAATGAACTTATCCTCTGCAGTAGAGGTAACTCTGGGTCTTCCTTTCCTGTGGCGGTCCTCATGAGAGCCTGGTAACTCTAATGAACTCATCCTCTGCAGCAGAGGTAACTCTGGGTCTTCCTTTCCTGTGGCGGTCCTCATGAGAGCCTGGTAACCCTAATGAACTCATCCTCTGCAGCAGAGGTAACTCTGGGTCTTCCTTTCCTGTGGCGGTCCTCATGAGAGCCTGGTAACTCTAATGAACTCATCCTCTGCAGTAGAGGTAACTCTGGGTCTTCCTTTCCTGTGGCGGTCCTCATGAGAGCCTGGTAACTCTAATGAACTCATCCTCTGCAGTAGAGGTAACTCTGGGTCTTCCTTTCCTGTGGCGGTCCTCATGAGAGCCAGGTAACTCTAATGAACTCATCCTCTGCAGCAGAGGTAACTCTGGGTCTTCCTTTCCTGTGGCGGTCCTCATGAGAGCCTGGTAACTCTAATGAACTCATCCTCTGCAGCAGAGGTAAGTCTGGGTCTTCCTTTCCTGTGGCGGTCCTCATGAGAGACAGTTTCAGTTTCATCATAGTCCTTGATGGTTTTTGCGACTGCACTTGAAGAAACTTTCAAAGTTCTTGAAAGTTCTTGAGTATTGACTGACCTTCAAAATGATCCTTTGCAGCAGAGGTAACTCTGGGTCTTCCTTTCCTGTGGAGGTCCTCATGAGAGCCAGTTTCATCATAGCACTTGATTTCTTTTGGCGACTGTACTTGAAGAAACTTTCGAAGTTCGTAATTTTCCTGATTGACCTTCATGTCTTAAAAGTAATGATGGACTGTCGTTTCTCTTTGCTTATTTGAACTGTTCTTGCCATAATATGGACTTGGTCTTCTATACACCACCCTACCTTGTCACAACACAACTGATTGGTTCAAACGCATTAAGAAGGAAAGAAATTCCACAAATTACCAAGGCACATCTGTTCAAATCAAATCAAATCAAATTTATTTATATAGCCCTTCGTACATCAGCTGATATCTCAAAGTGCTGTACAGAAACCCAGCCTAAAACCCCAAACAGCAAGCAATGCAGGTGTAGAAGCACGGTAACTCTGTTAATTGAAATGCATTCCAGGTGACTTCCTCATGAAGCTGGTTGAGAGAAGGCCAAGAGTGTGCAAGGCAAAGGGTGGCTACTTTGAATAATTTGTTTAACACTTTTGGTTACTGTATGATTCCATAAGTGTTATTTCATAGTTTTGATGTCTTCACTACTATTCTACAATTTATAAAATAGTGAAAACGAAGAAAAACTCCACAGCTAGCTTGAAACGTCACAGACGTTGTATCGCTCCATCGGTTCATTGTCAAGGAAAGCGGTCACATGTGTTGAGAAGTAGAGGATCAGTAGTTTGAGTCCAGTATGGGGACAGAGGAGGAAACTAAACTGTTAGTAGCACACCGGCGTCAGTTACAAATAAAGTGAGTCATTTCCAAATGAAACAATGGTCTTTAAAGTCTGTATGTTGGAGTTAATTTGACCTGTTTAGAGTAGGAAATTGAATACATTTTGTCCAAGTCTCACAAGAAAAGCATTTCATTCAATCATATTTCATGGCTTTTAGAATCATGGATGTTACATCGCCTGTCCCATTTCCTTAAAATCATGATGGATGTTACATCACCTGTCCCATTTCCTTAAAATCATGATGGATGTTACAACGCCTGTCCCATTTCACCCCCGTATCTTTACCAGACTGTAGAACAGGCAAACTAAACTCCAGACACTTCAATGTGGTCTGTATTGCTTCATTAACATCTGATCTACAGAACTTGTTAAAAAACTGCAATATTGCAATAAAACAAGCGCCGTAAAACAAGCTCTTTTCTAAGGAAATGGGACAGGCAATGTAACATTCATTATGATTTTAAGGAAATGGGACAGGCAATGTAACATTCATTATGATTTTAATGAAATGGGACAGGCAATGTAACATTCATTATGATTTTAAGGAAATGGGACAGGCAATGTAACATTCATCATGATTTTAAAGAAATGGGACAGGCAATGTAACATTCATCATGATTTTAAGGAAATGGGACAGGCAATGTAACATTCATTATGATTTTAAGGAAATGGGACAGGCAATGTAACATTCATTATGATTTTAAGGAAATGGGACAGGCAATGTAACATTCATTATGATTCTAAGGAAATGGGACAGGCAATGTAACATTCATTATGATTTTAAGGAAATGGGACAGGCGTTGTAACATTCATTATGATTTTAAGGAAATGGGACAGGCAATGTAACATTCATTATGATTTTAAGGAAATGGGACAGGCGTTGTAATATCCATCATGATTTTAAGGAAATGGGACAGGCAATGTAACATCCATCGTGATTTTAAGGAAATGGGACAGGCAATGTAACATTCATTATGATTTTAAGGAAATGGGACAGGCAATGTAACATTCATTATGATTTTAAGGAAATGGGACAGGCAATGTAACATTCATTATGATTTTAAGGAAATGGGACAGGCGTTGTAATATCCATCATGATTTTAAGGAAATGGGACAGGCAATGTAACATCCATCATGATTTTAAGGAAATGGGACAGGTAATGTAACATTCATTATGATTTTAAGGAAATGGGACAGGCAATGTAACATTCATTATGATTTTAAGGAAATGGGACAGGCAATGTAACATTCATTATGATTTTAAGGAAATGGGACAGGCGTTGTAATATCCATCATGATTTTAAGGAAATGGGACAGGCAATGTAACATTCATTATGATTTTAAGGAAATGGGACAGGCAATGTAACATCCATCATGATTTTAAGGAAATGGGACAGGCAATGTAACATTCATCATGATTTTAAGGAAATGGGACAGGCAATGTAACATTCATTATGATTTTAAGGAAATGGGACAGGCAATGTAACATTCATTATGATTTTAAGGAAATGGGACAGGCAATGTAACATTCATTATGATTCTAAGGAAATGGGACAGGCAATGTAACATTCATTATGATTTTAAGGAAATGGGACAGGCGTTGTAACATTCATTATGATTTTAAGGAAATGGGACAGGCAATGTAACATTCATTATGATTTTAAGGAAATGGGACAGGCGTTGTAATATCCATCATGATTTTAAGGAAATGGGACAGGCAATGTAACATCCATCGTGATTTTAAGGAAATGGGACAGGCAATGTAACATTCATTATGATTTTAAGGAAATGGGACAGGCAATGTAACATTCATTATGATTTTAAGGAAATGGGACAGGCAATGTAACATTCATTATGATTTTAAGGAAATGGGACAGGCGTTGTAATATCCATCATGATTTTAAGGAAATGGGACAGGCAATGTAACATCCATCATGATTTTAAGGAAATGGGACAGGCAATGTAACATTCATTATGATTTTAAGGAAATGGGACAGGCAATGTAACATTCATTATGATTTTAAGGAAATGGGACAGGCAATGTAACATTCATTATGATTTTAAGGAAATGGGACAGGCGTTGTAATATCCATCATGATTTTAAGGAAATGGGACAGGCAATGTAACATTCATTATGATTTTAAGGAAATGGGACAGGCAATGTAACATTCATTATGATTTTAAGGAAATGGGACAGGCAATGTAACATTCATTATGATTTTAAGGAAATGGGACAGGCAATGTAACATTCATTATGATTTTAAGGAAATGGGACAGGCAATGTAACATTCATTATGATTTTAAGGAAATGGGACAGGCAATGTAACATTCATTATGATTTTAAGGAAATGGGACAGGCAATGTAACATTCATTATGATTTTAAGGAAATGGGACAGGCAATGTAACATTCATTATGATTTTAAGGAAATGGGACAGGCATTGTAACATTCATTATGATTTTAAGGAAATGGGACAGGCAATGTAACATTCATCATGGTTTTAAGGAAATGGGACAGGCAATGTAACATTCATTATGATTTTAAGGAAATGGGACAGGCAATGTAACATTCATTATGATTTTAAGGAAATGGGACAGGCGTTGTAATATCCATCATGATTTTAAGGAAATGGGACAGGCAATGTAACATTCATTATGATTTTAAGGAAATGGGACAGGCAATGTAACATTCATTATGATTTTAAGGAAATGGGACAGGCAATGTAACATTCATTATGATTTTAAGGAAATGGGACAGGCAATGTAACATTCATTATGATTTTAAGGAAATGGGACAGGCAATGTAACATTCATTATGATTTTAAGGAAATGGGACAGGCGTTGTAACATTCATTAAGATTTTAAGGAAATGGGACAGGCGTTGTAACATTCATTATGATTTTAAGGAAATGGGACAGGCAATGTAACATTCATTATGATTTTAAGGAAATGGGACAGGCGTTGTAACATCCATCATGATTTTAAGGAAATGGGACAGGCAATGTAACATCCATCATGATTTTAAGGAAATGGGACAGGCAATGTAACATTCATTATGATTTTAAGTAAATGGGACAGGCGTTGTAATATCCATCATGATTTTAAGGAAATGGGACAGGCAATGTAACATCCATCATGATTTTAAGGAAATGGGACAGGCAATGTAACATTCATTATGATTTTAAGGAAATGGGACAGGCGTTGTAATATCCATCATGATTTTAAGGAAATGGGACAGGCAATGTAACATCCATTATGATTTTAAGGAAATGGGACAGGCAATGTAACATTCATTATGATTTTAAGGAAATGGGACAGGCAATGTAACATTCATTATGATTTTAAGGAAATGGGACAGGCAATGTAACATTCATTATGATTTTAAGGAAATGGGACAGGCGTTGTAACATTCATTATGATTTTAAGGAAATGGGACAGGCGTTGTAACATCCATCATGATTTTAAGGAAATGGGACAGGCAATGTAACATCCATCATGATTTTAAGGAAATGGGACAGGCAATGTAACATTCATTATGATTTTAAGTAAATGGGACAGGCGTTGTAATATCCATCATGATTTTAAGGAAATGGGACAGGCAATGTAACATCCATCATGATTTTAAGGAAATGGGACAGGCAATGTAACATTCATTATGATTTTAAGGAAATGGGACAGGCGTTGTAATATCCATCATGATTTTAAGGAAATGGGACAGGCAATGTAACATCCATCATGATTTTAAGGAAATGGGACAGGCGTTGTAACATCCATCATGATTTTAAGGAAATATTTTTGCAGTCTATCTTCATGTCAACTGATGGGTTTTGACCTATAAACTTCAAACATCCTTGATGATGTCACGGCGGGAGAGAGAGAAGGTGCCGGACGTGTAAATACTGTCAGAACATGTTATTGACATCAGGGATCATATGGAAAGGAGGGGTGGGGTCACAGACCGGTACGAGTCAACAGGACAGCTCTGAGTTAGGGAGGATTAAGGAATTCAAGGATGAGGTCAGATGACGTGAGAAAGAACAGTCATCACTACAGTTCTGCCGAGCAACAGAGAGGTATTGGTCTGACCATATGTGAGGAGGAGACTCAGCCTTGGAAGAGTTAAATACCAGCGCTGGTGTGAATAGGTTGCTTGTCTCATGCAGCTGTAAGACCCAATGGGTGATTTAAACTTGGTTTAAGCTTTACTAACCGTCCCTGAGTTTATTTACTCTGTTTGTTTATTTAGAACCTAACACAACTCTGCTGGTTGTCCTGGTAACAACTAACACAACTCTGTCTACTGTGGTGGAAATATACCTGGTAACAGATACCAGTCCATCTTCATGTCAACTAACAGAACTCTGCTGGTTGTCCTGGTAACAACTAACAGAACTCTGTCTACTGTGGTGGAAATATACCTGGTAACAGATACCAGTCCATCTTCATGTCAACTAACAGAACTCTGCTGGTTGTCCTGGTAACACCTAACACAACTCTGTCTACTGTGGTGGAAATATACCTGGTAACAGATACCAGTCCATCTTCATGTCAACTAACAGAACTCTGCTGGTTGTCCTGGTAACAACTAACAGAACTCTGTCTACTGTAGTGGAAATATACCTGGTAACATACTAGATGGCAGATCTATTTAATTTGTTCAAACTAAACTACAGCACTTACTTTGATGTGTCAAATCTGATCCTTTCTTCTCTTCTCCTCCTCTCACAGTTCCACTCAGCCCCGTTGTTTTCCTGCAGTCCACCAGCTGCACAGACAACCTCTTCATACCCAGCAGTAAGTTGCTACCGGGAGAGGCACGACACCGGGACTCCGGGAGTGCGGAAGGGCTAGCGTTGTCCTGGTAACCATAAAGAGGGGACACAGACACATATCATTATGGATGCTGATGTCACTGTTGTCATGAAGTGCCTTTACAGAAACCCAGCCCAGACCCAGATAGAGCAAGCTGTATGCTAGACCAGACCAAGCTGTACCATCTGGTGTTCTGATCTGGAGAGACTCTTCTCTGTCTCATCAGCATCAGGATGTTGTTGAGGCTCCCCAGAGGATCCATAATAGTCATGTCTCTCTCCTGTGTGAATGAGAACATCAAACAGATAGTTAACTTATGACTGTCTATTAAAATCATAGGGTCTTAGACGAGGCATTAGTCGCTCTAAACAGGGCCTAAAATGCAAATGTAAAAGGGTCGTTCCGCGAAATGGGTGCCTTTTGCGTCCCTTTGATATTTTAAGTAGAAATGATGCACCAATATTGAATTTTAAAAGCCTGTTATATTAGATGAGGGGAACTTTAATGTAGACCACATGGAGAATTCAACACATCTAATTTAAAAGTCCCTCAAATATATGAACCAATGGCAGATTGACCCTTTAACAATTCCTACAGTACTGAACAACATATTCAAGGGTAGTACTTCAGTAGAATGCCACTTTAAAACCACACATTAGTTCAACAACGGCATAGTTTGTGGCCCTGTTTTTAAGACAGTACTCACTGGTGTTAATCTGATATTCTGTCTCCTCTTTCACTCCCAAAACGTCTTCCTCCTTCACCTTTATTGAGATAGCATCCTCTTCTTCTCTAAAAGGTTCATTCTCTTCTTTCACTGTAATATCCACCTCTTCTTCTTCTTTCACGACAATGTTCATCTCTAGAGCTTCTTTCTTCGTACAGCAGACATCCTCTTCCTTAGCAGGGGAATAGTAGTTTAGTGAACTCATGGTCGGGATGTTAGTTAACTAGCTAGTTAGCATTAGCGACTAGCCGAGTGCTAGGCTCAGTATCAATATTTAACAGGTTTGCAAATTGAAAAGGCAAATTAGATTAAAGTTAACCAGTTGATACGTCAGCTGACATGTGTTTTAAACACTGGGTTTGCCGAATGTACACAAACATGGTCTAAAACGTCAATCTGTAAGTTTTATGTTGGCTAGCAAGCTACCGAGATGGTTGAAATAGTATCCGTGTTGTTGTTCCTGAAGAAGCGTCCCGTCCAGTCCATTATACGTCACGCAAGAAGCATCACCTGAAAGACGCTCATCGCCATCTACTGACTGGAGTGGGTTACGCAGTTTGGAAACAATAGTTACTACACTTTTTGCATTGGAAAGAACGTCATAATAATTTAACTATAAGCTGATATATTTTCTCTTACGTCTTACAAATAATACTTCCCTGTACACAGACGTAGAAGCGTAATATTGTAACGACCCTGGGTTTATAAGCGCGGAAATCGACCCTGCCGCACGAGCTTTTGCGGCACAGTCGATAGCGCGACGGACCTCGGGCTCGAAGGTCGAGGGTTCAAGACCTGCTCCCCGCTGTTTCATTACAATATGAATATGTTGATGATGAATAAATACTTATATGAATAGGTAGTGTGTTAATATGTGTGTTAATGTGTGTTTTCAATCAGGATCTCAGGGATCACTGCCTCAAACGACCACCCCTCATCACTGTCAAACGCTCCCTAAAACACTTCTGCGAGCAGGCCTTTCTAAACGACCTGGCCCGGGTATCCTGGAAGGATATTGACCAAATCCCACCAGTCGAGGGTGCCTGGTCATTCTTTAAAAGTAACTTCCTCACCATTTTAGATAAGCATGCTCCGTTCAAAAAATGCAGAACTAAGAACAGATATAGCCCTTGGTTCACTCCAGACCTGACTGCCCTCGACCAGCACAAAAACATCCTGTGGCGGACTGCAATAGCATCGAATAGTCCCCGCGATATGCAACTGTTCAGGGAAGTCAGGAACCAATACAGGCAGTCAGTCAGCAAAGCAAAGGCCAGCTTCTACAGGCAGAAATTTGCATCCTGTAACTCCAAAAAGTTCTTTGTTCTTTAAATAAGTGTGCACCTTTCAACAAACATGTAGAACTAAGAACAGATACAGGTTCACTTCACACCTGACTGCCCTCGACCCGCACAAAAACATCATGTAGCACTGAATAGTCCACACGCTATATGCAACTTTTCAGGGAAGTCAGGAACCAATACATGCAGTCAAAGCTAGCAAAGGCTAGCTTTTTCAAATAGAAATTAGCATCCTGTAACTCCAGAAAGTTTTGGGACTCTGTATAATACTTATTCAAATAATAATACTTATTTTCCACCATCATTTGCAAATAAATTCATTAAAAATCCTACAGTGTGATTTTCAGGATTTTCTTTTTCTCATTTTGTCTGTCATAGTTGAAGTGTACCTATGACGAAAATTACAGGCCTCTCTCGTCTTTTTAAGTGGGAGAACTTGAACAATTGGTGGCTGACTAAATACTTTTTTGCCCCACTGTATATGCTCTAGTCGGCTGGTCCTCGCTACATATTCGTCGCCAGACCCACTGGCACCAGGTCATTTATAAGTCTATGCTAGGTAAAGCTCTGCCTTATCTCAGTTCACTGGTCACGATAACCACACCCACCCGTAGCACACGTTCCAGCAGGTATATCTCACTGATCATCCCCAAAGCCAACACCTCATTTGGCCGCCGTTCCTTCCAGTTCTCTGCTGCCAGTGACTGGAACGAAATGCAAACATCACTGAAGTTGGAGACTTTTATTTCCCTCACCAACTTTAATCATCAACTATCTGAGCAGCTAACCGATCACTGCAGCTGTACATAGTCCATCTGTAAATAGCCCACCCAATCTACCTACCTCATCCCCATACTGTTTTTTATTTTATTTACTTTTCTGCTCTTTTTCACACCAGTATCTCTACTTGCACATCATCATCTGCTCATTTATCACGCCAGTGTTAATCTGCCAAATTGTAATTATATGTGTAATTATAAGTGTTATATGTGTTCTGTGTGTTATATGTGTTCTGTGTGTTATATGTGTTCTGTGTGTTATATGTGTTCTGTGTGTTCTGTGTGTTATATGTGTTCTGTGAGTTATATGTGTTCTGTGTGTTATATGTGTTCTATGTGTTCTGTTTGTTCTGTGTGTTCTGTGTGTTATATGTGTTCTGTGTGTTCTGTGTGTTCTGTGAGTTCTGTGTGTTATATGTGTTCTGTGTGTTCTGTGTGTTATATGTGTTCTGTGAGTTATATGTGTTCTGTGTGTTATATGTGTTCTGTGTGTTCTGTGTGTTCTGTGTGTTCTGTGTGTTATATGTGTTCTGTGTGTTCTGTGTGTTATATGTGTTCTGTGTGTTCTGTGTGTTCTGTGTGTTATGTGTGTTCTGTGTGTGCTGTGTGTTCTGTGTGTTATATGTGTTCTGTGTGTTCTGTGAGTTATATGTGTTCTGTGTTTAATATGTGTTCTGTGTGTTATATTTGTTCTGTATGTTCTGTGTGTTCTGTGTGTTCTGTGTGTTATATGTGTTCTGTGTATTATATGTGTTCTGTGTGTTATATGTGTTCTGTGGATTGTATGTGTTCTGTGTGTTCTGTGTGTTATATGTGTTCTGTGTGTTATATGTGTTCTGTGTGTTCTGTGTGTTATGTGTGTTCTGTGTGTTCTGTGTGTTATATGTGTTCTGTGTGTTCTGTGTGTTATATGTGTTCTGTGTGTTATATGTGTTCTGTGTGTTATATGTGTTCTGTGTGTTATATGTGTTCTGTGTGTTCTGTGTGTTATATGTGTTCTGTGTGTTCTGTGTGTTCTGTGTGATATATGTGTTATATGTGTTCTGTGTGTTATATGTGTTCTGTGTGTTATATGTGTTCTGTGTGTTCTGTGTGTTCTGTGTGTTATATGTGTTCTGTGTGATTTATGTGTTCTGTATGATATATGTGTTCTGTGTGTTATATGTGTTATATGTGTTCTGGGTGTTATATGTGTTCTGTATTTTCTGTGTGTTCTGTGTGTTATATGTGTTCTGTGTGTTCTGTGTGATATATGTGTTCTGTGTGTTATATGTGTTCTGTGTGTTATATGTGTTCTGTGTGTTATAAGTGTTATGTGTGTTAAATGTGTTCTGTGTGTTCTGTGTGATATATGTGTTCTGTGTGTTATGTGTCTTCTGTGTGTTCTGTGTGATATATGTGTTATGTGTTCTGTGTGTTCTGTGTGATATATGTGTTCTGTGTGTTCTGTGTGATATATGTGTTCTGTGTGTTATATGTGTTGTGTGTGATATGTGTGTTATATGTGTTCTGTGTGTTATATGTGTTCTGTATGTTCTGTGTGTTATATGTGTTCTGTGTATTATATGTGTTCTGTGTGTTATATGTGTTGTGTGTGATATGTGTGTTATATGTGTTCTGTGTGTTCTGTGTGTTATATGTGTTCTGTGTGATATATGTGTTGTGTGTGATATGTGTGTTATATGTGTTCTGTGTGTTCTGTGTGTTATATGTGTTCTGTGTGTTCTGTGTGTTATATGTGTTCTGTGTGTTATATGTGTTCTGTGTGTTATATGTGTTCTGTGTGTTATATGTGTTCTGTGTGATATATGTGTTCTGTGTGATATATGTGTTCTGTGTGTTCTGTGTGTTATATGTGTTCTGGGTGTTATATGTGTTCTGTGTTTTCTGTGTGTTCTGTGTGTTATATGTGTTCTGTGTGTTCTGTGTGATATATGTGTTCTGTGTGTTATATGTGTTATGTGTGTTATATGTGTTCTGTGTGTTATAAGTGTTCTGTATGTTAAATGTGTTCTGTGTGTTCTGTGTGTTATATGTGTTCTGTGTGTTCTGTGTGATATATGTGTTCTGTGTGTTCTGTGTGATATATGTGTTCTATGTGTTCTGTGTGTTATATGTGTTCTGTGTGTTATAAGTGTTCTGTGTGTTAAATGTGTTCTGTGTGTTCTGTGTGTTATATGTGTTCTGTGTGTTCTGTGTGATATATGTGTTCTGTGTGTTATGTGTGTTCTGTGTGTTCTGTGTGATATATGTGTTATGTGTTCTGTCTGTTCTGTGTGATATATGTGTTCTGTGTGTTCTGTGTGATATATGTGTTCTGTGTGTTATATGTGTTGCGTGTGATATGTGTGTTATATGTGTTCTGTGTGTTATATGTGTTCTGTATGTTCTGTGTGTTATATGTGTTCTGTGTGATATATGTGTTGTGTGTGATATGTGTGTTATATGTGTTCTGTGTGTTCTGTTTGTTCTGTGTGTTATATGTGTTCTGTGTGTTCTGTGTGTTATATGTGTTCTGTGTGTTATATGTGTTCTGTGTGTTCTGTGTGTTATATGTGTTCTGTGTGTTATATGTGTTCTGTGTGTTATATGTGTTCTGTGTGATATATGTGTTCTGTGTGATATGTGTGTTATATGTGTTCTATGTGTTATATGTGTTCTGTGTGTTATATGTGTTCTGTATGTTCTGTGTGTTATATGTGTTCTGTGTGATATATGTGTTCTGTGTGATATATGTGTTCTGTGTGTTATATGTGTTCTGTGTGTTATATGTGTTCTGTGTGATATATGTGTTCTGTGTGATATATGTGTTCTGTGTGATATATGTGTTATATGTGTTCTGTGTGTTCTGTATGTTCTGTATGTTCTGTGTGTTATATTTTTTTTCATTGTACTTTTATTTAACCAGGCAAGTCAGTTAAGAACACATTCTTATTTTCAATGACGGCCTGGGAACAGTGGGTTAACTGCCTGTTCAGGGGCAGAACGACAGATTTGTACCTTGTCAGCTCGGGGGTTTGAACTCGCAACCTTCCGGTTACTAGTCCAACGGTCAAACCACTAGGCTACGCTGCCGCTGTGTGTGATATGTGTGTTATATGTGTTCTGTGTGTTATATGTGTTCTGTGTGTTATATGTGTTCTGTGTATTATATGTGTTCTATGTGTTATATGTGTTCTGTGTGTTCTGTGTGTTCTGTGTGTTATATGTGTTCTGTGTGTTCTGTGTGTTATATGTGTTCTGTGTGTTCTGTGTGTTCTGTGTGTTATATGTGTTCTGTGTGTTATATGTGTTCTGTGTGTTCTGTGTGTTCTGTGTGTTCTGTGTGTTCTGTGTGTTATATGTGTTCTGTGTGTTATATGTGTTCTGTGTGTTCTGTGTGTTCTGTGTGTTATATGTGTTCTGTGTGTTCTGTTGCCTGGTTAAATAAAGGTGAAATAAAAGATGGAGGGGTTGAGGTCAGGAGGTGAGGACAGATTCTCATCAGGGAGTAATAAGGGTTTGGTATCCTGTTACCCTCTTTCTGTTGAAACATAAGATGTAAGGATTGGAGAGAAGGCGTGTCTTAAGTAGGATGTATATAACTATGATGGAGAGAAATGTTTTGCTGTCTGAATACAGCTGTACAGAACCTTTGGGAAGAATTAAACTTGGTTAAAGCTTCTCTAGTGTCCGTGGGTTAATTACTCTGAACAATAAGAACCTAACAACATTATCAGAGGGGTGAATTATGACATCAGATAGAACTACCCAGACATTCCAAATATCACTTGATTATCAGAGGGGTGAATTATGACATCAGATAGAACTACTCAGACATTCCAAATCAGGCTTCATCCACATCATGAAGGTGGATATTGATCCAACCATTTCAAAAGTAATGACCGAGCTGATGGAAACAGGATATGCCTGAACATTTTTATAAATGCAGACAGACAATTTGTCAGTTTGTTTGACATGGTGGGATCATTTTGTGTCAGTAAACATTTATAAGCAAGAAATGGAGGTGGAAACTCCTTTATGAGCAAATATTTATATAATAACCATCACATCTTAGTTAACTTGGAGTCACGTGATGATATGTTGTGTGGTCCTCCCACTACGACTTGGGAACCCATGCAACTTATTAGGCTACAGATGAAATAAGTTATGAACTTCGCAGGGTGGTGAAAGTGCATGTGATGAGCTTGATGCTCCTTTCCAATACATTTTGAGGGTCTTATTCTGGTGACATGATGACCGATGCTTGGCTGCCATTTGACAAATGAAATAATATCTCTCTTATCCATAATAATCACTGTAATCACCCACACTGTATCTGTGAGCTGCTGGCTACAGTGCACGGGGACAAGAGCGCGTTTTCTATATAACGCAACAGTTTTTTAAAACCATCAGTAGAGTTGAAAATGCGATGGAAACCCATTTAACTTGTATTTCTTATTTAGTCATGCAGAATGTCACAGCAAAAAATACATAGCTTAGCTTAGCTTAGCTACTTGATAGAAACACTGACATACTTTAACAGCAGGTGGAAACTTAGCTACTTGATAGAAACACTGACATACTTTAACAGCAGGTGGAAACTTAGCTACTTGATAGAAACACTGACATACTTTAACAGCAGGTGGAAACTTAGCTACTTGATAGAAACACTGACATACTTTAACATCAGGTGGAAACTTAGCTACTTGATAGAAACACTGACATACTTTAACAGCAGGTGGAAACTTAGCTACTAAAGGTGGATATTGATCCAACACCTGCTGCCAGCCCACTGGGCACAGATGTCAGTTCTACATCTAGTTTCTATTTACATTCAACACAAAATGTCACCTGTCGTTAGATTTAGGTTCCCAGTTGGGTGAAACACAAAATGTCAGCTGTCGTTAGATTTAGGTTCCCAGTTGGGTGAAACACAAAATGTCAGCTGTCGTTAGATTTAAGTTCCCAGTTGGGTGAAACACAAAATGTCACCTGTCGTTAGATTTAGGTTCCCAGTTGGGTGAAACAAAAAATGTCAGCTGTCGTTAGATTTAGGTTCCCAGTTGGGTGAAACACAAAATGTCAGCTGTCGTTAGATTTAGGTTCCCAGTTGGGTGAAACACAAAATGTCACCTGTCATTAGATTTAGGTTCCCAGTTGGGTGAAACACAAAATGTCACCTGTCATTAGATTTAGGTTCCCAGTTGGGGGAAACACAAAATGTCACCTGTCGTTAGATTTAGGTTCCCAGTTGGATGAAACACAAAATTTCAGCTGTCGTTAGATTCAGGTTCCCAGTTGGGTGAAACACAAAATGTCACCTGTCATTAGATTTAGGTTCCCGGTTGGGTGAAACACAAAATGTCAGCTGTCGTTAGATTTAGATTCCCAGTTGGGTGAAACACAAAATGTCACCTGTCGTTGGATTTAGGTTCCCAGTTGGGTGAAACACAAAATGTCAGCTGTCGTTAGATTTAGGTACCCAGTTGGGTGAAACACAAAATGTCAGCTGTCGTTAGATTTAGGTTCCCAGTTGGGTGAAACACAAAATGTCAGCTGTCGTTAGATTTAGGTTCCCAGTTGGGTGAAACACAAAATGTCACCTGTCGTTAGATTTAGGTTCCCAGTTGGATGAAACACAAAATGTCACCTGTCGTTAGATTTAGGTTCCCAGTTGGGTGAAACACAAAATGTCACTTGTCGTTAGATTTAGATTCCCAGTTGGGTGAAACACAAAATGTCAGCTGTCGTTAGATTTAGGTTCCCAGTTGGGTGAAACACAAAATGTCAGCTGTCGTTAGATTTAGGTTCCCAGTTGGGTGAAACACAAAATGTCAGCTGTCGTTAGATTCAGGTTCCCAGTTGGGTGAAACACAAAATGTCAGCTGTCGTTAGATTTAGGTTCCCAGTTGGGTGAAACACAAAATGTCACCTGTCGTTAGATTTAGGTTCCCAGTTGGGTGAAACACAAAATGTCACCTGTCATTAGATTTAGGTTCCCAGTTGGGTGAAACACAAAATGTCAGCTGTCGTTAGATTTAGGTTCCCAGTTGGGTGAAAAATAAATAAAAATACCTGATGTTGATGCTTTTTACAAATCCAATCAGTTGTCGACATTGATCAAACATCATCACATGGATTTGTTTTGTTGAAATGTGGAAATAATGTTTAATTAACCAGTGGGGAGGCTTGTAAATGCCCCCAGGAAAGTGGAAAGAGGAACTCTTCATTTTGACAATAATGGAACAGCAATCCGTGGGAGAGTTGTGGTGGATATTATAAAATAAGAATCTGCTGGAGTCCAAGTCAAACCAAGATTCTTTATTTCTGAGCTCAGAGAGAATAACAGAGTTACACAGCGCAGTGTAGACAGTCTGAATTCCTGAAGCATTGGGTGATGAGCACATATCTTTATAGTTTCCTGTTCCTGGGCGGGACTTTATTCATACAAGGACACAGGTGTAAATTGGTTTGCAACACAGAATGATACTCCCAAGAACAGGAGATTATAATAGGACAGTTTCACAAGGTTAGTCACATACTCAGTTATGTGGACACACATACAACTAACATTTTCATTTAATTAAATCATCAGTGGGCTACAATGCAGATGTCAACAATGGAACAAATGCATCACATCCAGATATCACTTGTTAATTAATCTGTGGTGCTGGAGGAATGACACACCCAGATAAACACACACAGAGTTTAAAAAAGGGCAATTTAAACACATGGAATCTGATCTATCCTATATTGAAACTGACAACTCAATATTCAATTAATGTTTTCTAATAAAAACATACAAATATATGTTTGAGTATACTTGGTACAATTATTAATTTAATTTCATATGGTATAAACATGTAAACCCATTCTCAGTCAACAATATAAGACAATGGGAGCACTGTGTATGTTCTCTGATGAATTTTAAGTCAATGTGATGTGAAATATCAATTTACACACTAGGATAAGTAATTATTTTCTCCTGTGTGGATTCTCACATGACGTTTAAGTGACTGTGATGAGCAATATGTTTTCCCACAGTCTGAGCACTTGTAAGGTTTCTCCCCTGTGTGCAGTCTCACATGTTCTTTCAGATTTCCTAAATGGGTAAAACGCTTTGCACACTGGGAGCAATGGAAAGGCTTCTCCCCTGTATGTGTTCGCTCATGAGCTTTCAGATTTCTTAAGTGGCTAAAACTCTTTCCACACTGGGAGCAATGGAAAGGCTTCTCCCCTGTATGTGTTCGCTCATGAGCTTTCAGGATTCCTGACTGGCTAAAACTCTTTCCACACTGGGAGCAATGGAAAGGCTTCTCACCTGTGTGTGTTCGCTCATGAGCTTTCAGGATTCCTGACTGGCTAAAACTCTCACCACACTGGGCACAATGGTATGGCTTCTCCCCCGTGTGTATTCGCTCATGAGTTTTGAGGGTGTCTAACCGCATAAAACTCTTTCCACACTGGGAGCAATGGAAAGGCTTCTCCCCTGTGTGTATTCGCTCATGAGCTTTCAGCTTTTCTGGCTGGCTAAACCTCTTTCCACACTGGGAGCAATGGTGTGGCTTTGCTCCCGTGTGTATCCGCTGATGTCTTTTCATGTTAACTAACTGGCTAAAACTCTTTCCACAATGGGTGCAATGGAAAGGCTTCTCCCCTGTGTGTGTTCGCTCATGAGATTTCAGATTTCTTAAGTGGCTAAAACTCTTTCCACACTGGAAGCAATGGAAAGGCTTCTCCCCTGTGTGTATTCTCTCATGAGTTTTCAGGTTTCCTACCTGGCTAAAACTCTTTCCACACTGGGAGCAATGGAAAGGCTTCTCCCCTGTATGTGTTCGCTCATGAGATTTCAGGGTGTCTAACCGTTTAAAACTCTTTCCACAGTGGGCGCAATGGTATGGCTGCTCCCCTGTGTACATTCGCTCATGAACTTTCAGGTTTCCTAACTTGATGAAACTCTTTCCAATCTGGGAGCAGAGGTGTCGTCTTGCTGGTTTGGACGTCTCTGGCTCTGGTTCCTCCGAGTTTGTTTTTCCTCCTGCTAAAGAGTGTTTATTTAAAGAGAGACCTGAGTGAAACCTTCACATTATAAAAAACACCTTGCTATGAGGTTTAAGTTCTCAAACATTTCAAAATTGAAAACAAAATGTGGTACAGCTTCCTGGTAATTAATGATAATATGTTTACATTACTTATTTTACTCATTCTGTTTTAGAACACAAAGAACTAGACAGTTCTACCACACTCAAGACACAGACATCGCTGGATTCCTTTCATGCAGGTGATTGTATATATAACCTTCATAGCTGTACGATACAGAATGTGACTTTTTCGATACGCATGAAAGCTTATTTCTCTCCGATTTTGTGCACAAATTTGTTTACATCGCTTTGCCAAGATATTCCATCCACCTGACAGGCATATCAAGAAGCTGATTAAGCAGTATGGTCATTACACAGGTGCACCTTGTGCTGGGGGAAATTAATCAGCATGGTTACCACAATATTCTGCAGCAATACGCCATCACATCTGGTTTGAGCTTAGTAGTCACTATCATTTGTTTTTCAACAGGACAATGACCCATCACACCTACAGGCTGTGTAAGGGCTATTTGACCAAGAAGGAGAGTGATGGAGTGCTGCATCAGATGACCTGGCCTCCACAATCAACTGACCTCAACCCAATTGAGATGGTTTGGAATGAGTTGTACCGCAGAGTGAAGGAAAAGCAGCCAACAAGTGCTCAGCATATGTGGGACTCCTTCAAGACGGTTGGAAAATCATTCCAGGTGAAGATGGTTGAGAGAATGCCAAGAGTCTGCAAAGCTGTATTTGTATTAGTTGGGGACAGCCCTACTGGGAACAGATACCAGTGGGCAGATCTATTGTATTTGTATTAGTCGGGGACAGACCTACTGGGAACAGATACGAGTGGGCAGATCTATTGTATTTGTATTAGTTGTATTTGTATCAGCACTTACTTTGATGTGTCAAATCTGATCCTTTCTTCTCTTCTCCTCCTCTCACAGTTCCACTCAGCCCTGTTGTTTTCCTGCAGTCCACCAGCAGCACAGACAACCTCTTCATACCCAGCAGTAAGGAGCAACTGGGAGAGGCACGACACATGGACTCCAGGAGGGAGGAAGGGCTAGCGTTGTCCTGGTAACCATAAAGAAGGGACACAGATCATTATGGATGCTGATGTCACTGTTGACAAAGTGCTTTACAGAAACCCAGCCCAGACCCAGACTCAGATAGAGCAAGCTGTTTGCTAAACCAGACCAAGCTGTACCATCTGGTGTTCTGATCTGGAGAGACTCTTCTCTTCCTCGTCAGCATCAGGATGTTGTTGAGGCTCCCCAGAGGATCCACGATAGTCATGTCTCTCTCCTGTGTGATTGAGAACATCAAAGTCAACTTATGATTTTTTATTGCAATCATAGGGTCTTATAAGAGCCATTAATATGTCTAAAAAGGACCTAAATTATGTTAGTTTAATTTAGTTTAAATTAGTTTAATTATTAAACTCAATTATGTTTTTTTATATATATATTGTTTGTGATGCAAATGCAAAAAGGTCGTTCCACGAATGGATGCCTTTTTTTCACCCCTTTGATATTTTAAGTAGAAATGAAGCTCCAACAGTGAATTTTAAAAGCCTGTTATACCAAATTAAGTGCACTTCATTATAGACCACATAGATAATTCAATAAATCGAATTTAAAAGTCCCCCAAAAAATGTATGTACCAATGGCAGATTGACCCTTTAACAATTCCTACAGTACTGAACAACATATTCAAGTGTAGAACTTCAGTAGAATGCCACTTTAAAACCACACATTAGCTCAACAACGGCATAGTTTGTGTCCCTGTTTAAGACAGTACCCACATTAGCTCAGCTGGGTATAATTTGTGGAACGTTCCAACAGGAATCTGCTCCAAAAACTTCGTAAATAACAAGGCTGCCAACAAGCAACGCATACAGAGTCGTATTACAGTAGAATGAGATACCGGGTAGGGAGTGGGCTATTTTAAGACGTTTTACACTCACCACGTTAATCCACTCTGGTAGCCTACGGACAATCATTAAGAATAAACTACGTGGTGAGTTGATGCCTATTCGGCAGCTAGTTAGTTAGCTCGGTGAATTGATCATGCTACTTTGAATGCCGCGTTTGTTGGCAACCTTGTACTTTACGAAGTTTTTGGAACAGATTCCCGTTGGGACAATACATTATACCAACCCCATTAGTTCAACAACAACATCGTTTGTGGCCCTGTTTATAAGACAGTACTCACTGGTGGTAATCGGAACTTCCGTCTCCTCCTCCTCTTTTATTGAGATAGCCTCCTCTTCCTCTTTTACACCAACATGTTCTTCCTCTTCTTTCAATGTTACGGCATCTTCCTCATTTTTTATTCTAAAAGCTTCTACCTCCTCCTTTTCCACTCTGACAACCTCTTTCCCATCTTCCTCTTTCTCTGTAATATCATCCTCTTCTTCTTTCAATGTGATAGCCTCCTCTTCCATTCTGAAAGCTTCTTCCTCTCCTTTCACCAGTTTCTTTCTACGTCTAGTTTAGTGACCTCATGCTCCGGGCGATTAGCCTTGTGCTTTAGCAATGTAACATGTGCTAATTTAACAAGCAAATTACGTTTAAATGAACTAGTAGAAACGTAAACATAGTTGTGTTCTAAACACTAAGAGTAATATATACAAGATTACTTATTACACTATTACTTTCTTACTTACTTTACTTTGATTACTTATTATTATTATTACACTAGATTGGTCTAAAAAGCTTCAATATTTCAGTTTTATGTTCGATAGCAAATCACCGCGTCGGTTGTATCTGTAGCCTTTTGTCTGTTGAAGAAGCCTCCAGTTCCGTCCACTAGATTATACGTCACGCAAGAAGCATCACCTGAAATACTCCCATCGTCATCTGCTGACTGGAGTGGGAAACGCAGATTGGAAGAAAAATCTCCATTACAATGTTAATTCTGGCAAACAATGTCATAAGAAGTAATTTAAAAAACAACCAGATGTTATGTTTTCTCTTACAGTCAATACTTTTCTCCAGGGCTGACCTGCCAATTAGGGCCCAAGCCCACTGCACGCCACGGCCCATTAGGCCCCAAGCCCACGGCCCATTAGGCCCCAAGCCCACGGCCCATTAGGCCCCAAGTCCACGGCCCATTAGGCCCCAAGCCCCCGGCCCTTTAGGCCCCAAGCCCCCGGCCCATTAGGCCCCAAGCCCACGGCATGCCACGGCCGATTAGGCAGGATTGGGTGACAGATAGACAAGGGAGGCAGATCCCGGAGCTAAATTGATCAGCAACACATATTAACACCTCACATAATGATGCCCCAAAAACAATGCTAACTTCTCTCACTCAGCGGCATATGGGCTATTTATGTGAGTGGTGGTGTTTCCACATGAAGCAGTGCCCACTTTGTAAAAGGCAACATGGACAGATAGGACTCTACCTGTGTAGAGAAAGATGCCCCTTTGCCCTTCCAGTCTCTGAAGTGCCCTTTTGGGTGGTGGAATAATCTGTATTCATTTTTTCTCATCAGTTATTCTACACCCTCTGCCTGCAAGTCATCGTTAAATTCACCTCAGTGATTTGTATTTTCCTTCAACTTTCTGAAGAGGAAACAGCCAGGAAATGCCCCTGTCTGAGTGAGTTTGTCTACCACTATGTGTAGCTGTTAGCGATGATACTAATGACAACTATCTTCTGGTTGATTGAAAAGCTTAATCCAAAAAACCTTGTCAATTAAATGTTAACTACAAAGTAGTCTATGCCTCCCTGGCCTACCTGGCAGAATGATATCATGATTATTTGCATCAATCCAGTTGTGATTTGTTCTGCCATCCAGGACCTCTATACCAGGCGGTGTCAGAGGAAGGCCCATAAAATAATCAGAGACTCCAGTCCCCCAAGTTATAGACTGTTTTCTCTGGTAGCGCACGGCAAGCGGTACCAGAGCACCAAGTCTAGGACCAAAAGGCTCCTCAACAGCTTCTACCCGCCAAGCCATTAGACTGCTGATCATTTCATAAAAAATCGCCACCGGACAATTTACATGATATCATAGTCACCTATGCATAGTCACTTCGCCCCCACCACCATGTACAGATTACCTCAAGTAGCCTGTACCCCTGCACACTGACTCGGGTACCCCTGTATGTAGCCTGTACCCCTGCACACTGACCCGGGTACCCCTGTATGTAGCCTGTACCCCTGAACACTGACCTGGGTACCGGTGCCCCCTGTATGTAGCCTGTACCCCTACACACTGACCCGGGTACCGGTGCCCCTGTATGTAGCCTCGTTATTGTTGTTCTTATTGTGCTACTTTTTATTTTAGTCTACTTGGCAAATATGTTCTTCTTCTTGAACTGCACTGCTGGTTAAGAGCTTGTCAGTAAAGCATTTCACGGTAAAGTCTACCCTTGTTGTATTCAGCATTTCACGGTAAAGTCTACACTTGTTGTATTCAGCATTTCACAGTAAAGTCTACCCTTGTTGTATTCAGCATTTCACAGTAAAGTCTACCCTTGTTGTATTCAGCATTTCACGGTAAAGTCTACACTTGTTTAATTCGCCGCATGTGGCAAATAAAGTTTGATTTGATTTGTGTTACAGAGAACCAACCACAAACCAAGTAAGGCTCTTACTGGTGCTACTTTAATTAAAGGGAATCTACACCCCAAAGTAACATTTACTTAGATTTTTTTCCTCAGACTTCAAAAAATGTTCTCCTGATGTGGTTTAAGTTGTTGTGGACTTACATCCAATTGTGTAGTTTCTCTATTAACAGTGTGATTTAGAGAGAGAAGAACAGGGACTCGGAAACGAAGGGGGAAACACTTGTGGAACGTACAATTCTTACTAAAAGTACTATTAACAGTGTGATTTAGAGAGAGAAAAACAGAACATGGACAAATCAGAAACATGGAAAAACAAAACAGAGAAAATGGAATTTGAGAAAAAAACTAACGGCATGAGGTTAAAAATATAAAAATGGATTTGATGGAGATGTTATATATAGATAGAGATGTTATAGGGCCCTAAATATTCTATACATTTCCTATCATTACTGTATTATCTAGGGATAGTGTAGAGTAACAGCTGTATCCTGAATTGACCTTTAACCTCCCTGCTCCTCAATACTTCTTCCACTGGATCAAAGCTTCAGCCAAGTAGGATACATGATAGTGGCAACACATGGAGGTGGGTTGGATATAGTCATGGTAGGATACATGATAGTGACAACACATGGAGGTGGGTTGGATATAGTCATGGTAGGATACATGATAGTGGCAACACATGGAGTAGGGTTGATATAGTCATGGTAGGATACATGATAGTGGCAACACATGGAGGTGGGTTGGATATAGTCATGGTAGGATACATGACAGTGACAACACGTGGAGTTGGGTTGGATATAGTCATGGTAGGATACATCACAGTGACAACACATGGAGTTGGGTTGGATATAGTCATGGTAGGATACATGACAGAGACAACACATGGAGTTGGGTTGGATATAGTCATGGTAGGATACATGACAGTGACAACACATGGAGTTGGGTTGGATATAGTCATGGTAGGATACATGATAGTGGCAACACATGGAGTAGGGTTGGATATAGTCATGGTAGGATACATGATAGTGGCAACACATGAAGTAGGGTTGGATATAGTCATGGTAGGATACATGATAGTGGCAACACATGGAGTAGGGTTGGATATAGCCATGGTAGGATACATGATAGTGGCAACACATGGAGGTGGGTTGGATATAGTCATGGTAGGATACATGATAGTGACAACACATGGAGGTGGGTTGGATATAGTCATGGTAGGATACATGATAGTGGCAACACATGGAGTAGGGTTGATATAGTCATGGTAGGATACATGATAGTGGCAACACATGGAGGTGGGTTGGATATAGTCATGGTAGGATACATGACAGTGACAACACGTGGAGTTGGGTTGGATATAGTCATGGTAGGATACATCACAGTGACAACACATGGAGTTGGGTTGGATATAGTCATGGTAGGATACATGACAGAGACAACACATGGAGTTGGGTTGGATATAGTCATGGTAGGATACATGACAGTGACAACACATGGAGTTGGGTTGGATATAGTCATGGTAGGATACATGATAGTGGCAACACATGGAGTAGGGTTGGATATAGTCATGGTAGGATACATGATAGTGGCAACACATGAAGTAGGGTTGGATATAGTCATGGTAGGATACATGATAGTGGCAACACATGGAGTAGGGTTGGATATAGCCATGGTAGGATACATGATAGTGACAACACATGGAGTAGGGTTGGATATAGTCATGGTAGGATACATGATAGTGGCAACACATGGAGTTGGGTTGGATATAGTCATGGTAGGATACATGATAGTGGCAACACATGGAGTTGGGCATTGTCAAGGTAGGATACATGATAGTGACAGTGAAGTCCTATTACCAGTCAGATAGGAAGTAGCAGTGAAGTCCTATTACCAGTCAGATAGGAAGTAGCAGTGAAGTCCTACTACCAGTCAGATAGGAAGTAGCAGTGAAGTCCTATTACCAGTCAGATAGGAAGTAGCAGTGAAGTCCTATTACCAGTCAGATAGGAAGTAGCAGTGAAGTCCTATTACCAGTCAGATAGGAAGTAGCAGTGAAGTCCTATTACCAGTCAGATAGGAAGTAGCAGTGAAGTCCTATTACCAGTCAGATAGGAAGTAGCAGTGAAGTCCTATTACCAGTCAGATAGGAAGTAGCAGTGAAGTCCTACTACCAGTCAGATAGGAAGTAGCAGTGAAGTCCTATTTTCAGTCAGATAGGAAGTAGCCGTGTCAACACTGCCAAGTGGCTGGGATGTCCTCCACTGAGTCCACAGTCCTCTCCACCATAAACACCATCTGTTGTCTGCACACCTCTGACCACAGATCAGATCAAATGAAATGTTATTGGTCTCATACACATATTTCTCTGATGTCATCACGGGTGTAGAGAAACAGTGCTGTAATATCTAACGACCCAAAACAATACATGCAAATCCCCACAAGTTATTTTAAGGATGAAGAAATATAGAATTAGTGGAACGATTAATGTCAGAGTCTGGAATATAAATATATACAGTTTGTTTACAATCTATATGATGGTGTGTCTAGACATCATGGAGAGTATTTTAATAGGAAAGGTGTCAACAGTAGTAGTTATATAGGATGAGCCTTGACTAGAATACAGGGTGGAGTACTGGGTGGTAGACGGCTAGTAACAGTGACTAAAGTTCAGGGCAGGGTACTGGGCGGAGGCCGGCTAGAGGTGATTATTTAACAGTCTGATGACCTGGAGACAGACCACACATTAACCACACAACAAGTATTGTGGTGGCAGCATCATGTTATGGGTATGCTTGTCACAGGCAGGGACTCGGGAGTTTGTCAGGATCAAAATAAATATGAAAGGAGCAAAGCCCAGGTAAAAAGTTGGAGGAAAACCCACCTGTCTTCTGAAAACCTGTTTCTATCACATCTGTCGCAAGTTTGTTTTATAATGTATGACTTTACTCACATAACATTTTTGGATGGTCAATCAAGCAGAATACAGCCCAATTCTCCTCGGGAAGCTCCGGTATAAACAGTGGTTGTAGTACACTGCTGCCACCACCAGGCCTGGAGGGCATTTTGACTTTGTGGATAGCCAAAATATCATGGTATGAAATTTTTTTTAAAGGATGGTATGACAGTATCTGACAGTATTTTTAGCTTTTGAATAATACAAGTTCTAAAATTGCTTTATGAGTTGTGCGTGATCCTAGCGAGGCAACACAAACATTCTAAATGTTCTTTATGAGTAGTATTGTGATCCTAGCGAGGCAACACAAACATTCTAAATTCTAAATGTTCTTTATGAGTTGTGCGTGATCCTAGCGAGGCAACACAAACATTCTAAATTCTAAATGTTCTTTATGAGTAGTATTGTGACCCTGGGGTGGCAACACAAACATTCTAAATTCTAAATGTTCTTTATGAGTAGTATTGTGACCCTGGGGTGGCAACACAAACATTCTAAATGTTCTTTATTAGTAGTATTGTGACCCTGGGGTGGCAACACAAACATTCTAAATGTTCTTTATGAGTAGTATTGTGACCCTGGGGTGGCAACACAAACATTCTAAATTCTAAATGTTCTTTATGAGTAGTATTGTGACCCTGGGGTGACAACACAAACATTCTAAATGTTCTTTATGAGTACAACAGGTTCTATCTCATACAACAGGTTCTATCTCATACAACAGGTTCTTTCTCATACAACAGGTTCTTACTCATACAACAGGTTCTTTCTCATACAACAGGTTATTACTCATACAACAGGTTCTTACTCATACAACAGGTTCTTACTCATACAACAGGTTCTTTTGTACCCTTTTTACTTTGGGGTTCTAATCCCCCTCTGTCAACATCCACACATCTTTAACATTCATGAACCTTCACTATCTTCATCCCTGAACTAGCAACAATAACTATTCTCTCTCTCTAAATACAATGTTCCCACCCGTTTTCATGTCTTTGGTTATGCAAACATTTGTTTCTTAGATTATATTTCTCATTATGAATAATATTGTTTTAATTCTATATGGGTCACGTCTTGCTTTGGTCATGTGATCTCTTATGGATCAATTATTTTAATTGGAATATAGCAATAATGCTCTTTCCTCAATCACTGACAGGGCCTTTCGGAAAGTATTCAGACTTTCCATGCGTATTCTAAAATGTATTAAATGAAACAATTTCCTCAGCAATCTAACACACAATACCCCATAATGACATCACAATACCCCATAATGACATCACAATACCCCATAATGACATCACAATACCCCATAATGACATCACAATACCCCATAATGACATCACAATACCCCATAATGACATCACAATACCCCATAATGACATCACAATACCCCATAATGACAAAGTGAAAACAGGTTTTTTAAACATTTTAGCAAATGTATTAAAAACAAAAAAAAACAGAAATACTTTATTTGCATCAGTATTCAGACCCTTTGCTATATGAGACTCCACACTGAGCTCAGGTGCCTCCTGTTTCCATTGATCATCCTTCAGATATTTCTACAACTTGATTGGGGTCCACCCGGGGTAAATTCAATTGATTGGACATTACTTGGAAAGGCACACACCTGTTTATATAAGGTCCCACAGTTGACAATGCTTGTCAGAGCAGTAACCAAGCCATGAGGTCGAAGGAATTGTACGTTCCACAAGTGTTTCCCCCTTCGTTTCCGAGTCCCTGTTCTTCTCTCTCTAAATCACACTGTTAATAGAGAAACTACACAATTGGATGTAAGTCCACAACAACTTAAACCACATCAGGAGAACATTTTTGAAGTCTGAGGAAAATCTGAAAATTTGATTTTTGGGTGTAGATACCCTTTAATTTAAGTGGCACCAGCAAGAGCTTTGCTTGGTTAGTGGTGTCTCTGTAGCACACAAGAGCCTTGCTTGGTTAGTGGTGTCTCTGTAGCACACAAGAGCCTTGCTTGGTTAGTGGTGTTTCTGTAGCACACAAGAGCCTTGCTTGGTTAGTGGTGTCTCTGTAGCACACAAGAGCCTTGCTTGGTTAGTGGTGTCTCTGTAGCACACAAGAGCCTTGCTTGGTTAGTGGTGTCTCTGTAGCACACAAGAGCCTTGCTTGGTTAGTGGTGTCTCTGTAGCACACAAGAGCCTTGCTTGGTTAGTGGTGTCTCTGTAGCACACAAGAGCCTTGCTTGGTTAGTGGTGTCTCTGTAGCACACAAGAGCCTTGCTTGGTTAGTGGTGTCTCTGTAGCACACAAGAGCCTTGCTTGGTTAGTGGTGTCTCTGTAGCACACAAGAGCCTTGCTTGGTTGGTGGTGTCTTTGTAGCACACATGTGATTGCAGAGTTTGCTGAAGAAATCACAACTGGATTGATGCTAATAATCATGATATCATTCTGCCAGGGAGGCATAGACTACTAATAGTCATGATATCATTCTGCCAGGGAGGCATAGACTACTAATAGTCATGATATCATTCTGCCAGGGAGTCATAGACTACTAATAGTCATGATATCATTCTGCCAGGGAGGCATAGACTACTAATAGTCATGATATCATTCTGCCAGGGAGTCATAGACTACTAATAGTCATGATATCATTCTGCCAGGGAGTCAAAGACTACTAATAATCATGATATTATTCTGCCAGGGAGGCATAGACTACTAATAGTCATGATATCATTCTGCCAGGGAGGCATAGACTACTAATAGTCATGATATCATTCTGCCAGGGAGGCATAGACTACTTTGTAGTTGACGTTTAATTGACAACGTTTTTGGGAAAGCTTTTCCATCAACTAGAAGATGGTTGTCATTAGCATCATCGCTAACAGCTACACATAGTGGATCATTAGCATCATCGCTAACAGCTACACATAGTGGATCATTAGCATCATCGCTAACAGCTACACATAGTGGATCATTAGCATCATCGCTAACAGCTACACATAGTGGATCATTAGCATCATCGCTAACAGCTACACATAGTGGATCATTAGCATCATCGCTAACAGCTACACATAGTGGATCATTAGCATCATCGCTAACAGCTACACATAGTGGTAGACAAATGCACTCAGACAGGGGCATTTCCTGGCTGTTTCCTCTTCAGAATGTTGAAGGAAAATACAAATCACTGAGGCTAATTTAACGACGACTTGCAGGCAGTGGGTTCAGCGATGAGAAAAAATGAATACAGATTATTCCACCACCCAAAAGGGCACTTTAGAGACTGGAAGGGTAAAGGGGCATGTGCTCTACACAGGTAGAGTCCTATCTGTCCATGTTGCCTTTTGCAAAGTGGGCACTGCTTCATGTGGTAACACCACCACTCACCTAAATAGCCTATATGAACAAACTGAAAAGAGGAGCGACCCAGGGATATGTTTGCTTTGGGAACAAACTGAAAAGAGGAGCGACCCAGGGATATGTTTGCTTTGGGAACAAACTGAAAAGAGGAGCGACCCAGGGATATGTTTGCTTTGGGAACAAACTGAAAAGAGGAGCGACCCAGGGATATGTTTGCTTTGGGAACAAACTGAAAAGAGGAGCGACCCAGGGATGTGTTTGCTTTGGGAACAAACTGAAAAGAGGAGCGACCCAGGGATATGTTTGCTTTGGGAACAAACTGAAAAGAGGAGCGACCCAGGGATATGTTTGCTTTGGGAACAAACTGAAAAGAGGAGCTACCCAGGGATGTGTTTGCTTTGGGAACAAACTGAAAAGAGGAGCGACCCAGGGATATGTTTGCTTTGGGAACAAACTGAAAAGAGGAGCGACCCAGGGATATGTTTGCTTTGGGAACAAACTGAAAAGAGGAGCGACCCAGGGATGTGTTTGCTTTGGGAACAAACTGAAAAGAGGAGCGACCCAGGGATATGTTTGCTTTGGGAACAAACTGAAAAGAGGAGCGACCCAGGGATGTGTTTGCTTTGGGAACAAACTGAAAAGAGGAGCTACCCAGGGATATGTTTGCTTTGGGAACAAACTGAAAAGAGGAGCTACCCAGGGATGTGTTTACTTTGGGAACAAACTGAAAAGAGGAGCTACCCAGGGATGTGTTTGCTTTGGGGACAGAATGTAACTGGCAGAACGGGTGTTGTATGTGAAGGATGAGGGCTGCTGTAGGTATCTCGGATAGAGGGGAGAGAGAAAGGGGAGTGAGGTAAGCATCAACCAGTGGGTCTTGCGACAGGTATACAGAGAGAACCAGTTTACAGAGGAGTATAGAGTGCAGTGATGTGTCCAATAAGGAGCATTGTTGGCAAATCTGATGGCCGAATCGTAAAGAACATCTTGCCGCTCAGTGTATCCTACCATGACTATATCCAACCCAACTCCATGTGTTGCCACTATCATGTATCCTACCATGACTATATCCAACCCAACTCCATGTGTTGCCCACTATCATGTATCCTACCATGACTATATCAACCCTACTCCATGTGTTGTCTCTATCATGTATCCTACTATTACTATAGCAAGCTCTACTCCATGTGTTGCCACTATCATGTATCCTACCATGACTATATCCAACCCAACTCCATGTGTTGCCACCATCATGTATCCTACCATGACTATATCCAACCCACCTCCATGTGTTGTCACTATCATGTATCCTACCATGACTATATCCAACCCAACTCCATGTGTTGCCACTATCATGGATCCTACTTGGCTGAAGCTTTGATCCAGTGGAAGAAGTATTGAGGAGCAGGGAGGTTAAAGGTCACTTCAGGAAACAGCTGTTACTCTACACTATCCCTAGATTATCCAGTCACTTCAGGATACACAATCCATAAATAATCAAGTAATGAGATTATTTCAGGCCTTATCAAATCTTTTTGTTTTTACCTAATTCTTTATTTAAAAAAAAAAATGTTGTACCTAATTCTTTATTTAAAAAAAAAATGTTGTACCTAATTCTATTTTCTCCCATTTAGTTTTTCCAGGTTTCTGATTTGTTTTGTTTTTTTCTGCGCTGTTTTTTTCCTTCTTTTTGACAAAATCACACTGTTAATATAATGGTTAACAACAACATTGGATGTTCTAAGTCCACAACAATAATTAAACCACATCAGGAGAACACGTTTGAAGTCTGAGGAAAATCTGAAAATTGTATTTTGGGGTGTAGATACCCTTTAATTCAAGTGGCACCAGCAAGAGCCTTGCTTGGTTTGTAGTGTCTCTGTAGCACACATGTGATTGCAGAGTCTGCTGAACAAATCACAACTGGATTCATGCAAATCGTCATGATATTATTCTGCCAGGGAGGCATAGACTACTTTGTAGTTAACATTTAATTGACGTTTTTGGGAAAGCTTTTCCATCAACTAGAAGATGGTTGTCATTAGCATCATCGCTAACAGCTACACATAGTGGATCATTAGTATCATCGCTAACAGCTACATATAGTGGTAGACAAATGCACTCAGACAGGGGCATTTCCTGGCTGTTTCCTCTTCAGAATGTTGAAGGAAAATACAAATCACTGAGAAAAAATTTAACGACGACTTGCAGGCAGTGAGTTCAGCGATGAGAAAAAATGAATACAAACTATTCCACCACCCAAAAGGGCACTTTAGAGACTGGAAGGGCAAAGGGGCATCTTTCTCTACACAGGTAGAGTCCTAGTGGGCACTGCTTTATGTGGAAACACCAATACTCACATAAATAGCCCACATGCCGCTGGGTGAGAGAAGTTAGCATTGTTTTTGGGCATCATTATGTGAGGTGTTAATATTTGTTGTTAGCGATGAGCCTTGGTCCATTTAGCTCGGAATATAACACCCTCGTCAATCTGTCACCTAGGCCAGCCCCGGATTAAAATATTGGCCGTAAGAAGTATGAGAAAACATAACATCTGGTTGTTTTTAAATGACTTCTTATGACATTGTTTGCCAGAATAAACGTAGTCATGGAGATTCCAATTTGCGTTACCCACTCCAGTCAGCAGATGGCGAAGTGAGTTTTTCAGGTGATGCTTCTTGCGTAACGTATAATCTAGTGGACGGAACTGGAGGCTTCTTCAACAGCGACAAAAGGCTACTGATTTGACCAACGTGGTGGTGTGCTAGCAAACATAAAACCGATTCATTGAAGCGTTTTAGACCAATTTGTTGTATATTACTCTTCGTGTTTTGAACATACTTCTGTTTACCTATCTACTAGCTAATTTCAACGTAATTTGCTTGTGAAATTAGCAACATTGATACAGCATTTGGCTAATCTCCCGGAGCATAAACTCACTAAGCAAGACGGAGAAAGAAGCTTTCAGAATGAAAAAGGAGAAAGATGCCATAACATTGAAATTAGAGAATGTAGTGAAAAAAGAGGACGAACATTTTGGAGTGAAAGAGGAGGCTATCTCAGTAAAAGAGGAGAAGAAAGACGTTTTGGGAGTGAAAAAGGAGGAGGAGGAGACTGAACATCCGATTACCACCAGTGAGTACTGATTTAAAAACGGGCACAAACTATGCAGTTGTTGAACTAATGTGTTTTTAAAGGGACATTCTACTTAAGTTAAACACTTGAAAATGTTGTTCATTACTGTAGGAATTGTTGATGGGGCGATCTGCCATTGGTTCATATATTTGTGGGACTTTTTAATTAGACGTATTGAATTCTCCATGTGGTCACGTGGTCTACATTAAAGTGAACAATGGCGAGACCGCCTAAATACCAAGGACATGCCACACCTGTAAGGTGGATGGATTATCTTGGCAAAGGGCTACAAAAAAATGTAAGCACAAAATGATTGAAATAAGCTTTTGCGCGTACGAAATAAGTGAACTGATGTATCTTACAACTATGAAGGTTGTATATATTTAGAACCACCTGATGGATAGGAATCCATCCACGTCTGTGTCCCACAACTGTCTAGTTGTGTGTATTCTGACTTCTAATACAGAATTAATTAGTAAGTAAACATATTACCAGAAAGCTCTACAACATTTGTTTTAAAATCACACCAAGATAGTTTTAAAGTATTAAATGTTTGAAAACTGGCCTCAGGTTATTGAGGGATGTGATTTGGATTAAACCTCAGCAAGGCAGTTTTATCATGTGGAGATTTCATTCTGTTCTCTCTTTAAATAAACACTGTCTTTGGCAGGAGGAAAACCGAACTTGGAGGAACCAGAGACGTCCAAACCAGCAAGACGACACCTCTGCTCCCAGATTGGAAAGAGTTTTACCAAGTTAGGAAGCCTGAACAGACGAGGAGACTCACACTGAAGATGGGGAAAGTGACACAGAACTACTACAGGACGAAGACGAGTCACTGAGCGAACACAGCTTTGACTCCCAGACGGAAGATATGTTTCTACATGGCGAGGACATGGTTTTGGACTGGTAAGTTCTTCTCATGATAATGCCGGGATCTGAAATTAATAATATAAAATATTATCAATTAGAGAATTTTTACATTATAATCAGTAATGAAATGTGTAAAGACATTGGCTATACATTGTGGGTGAATGTGTAGATACAGTGGGGAGAACAAGTATTTGATACACTGCCAATTTGACAGGTTTTCCTACTTACAAAGCATGTAGAGGTCTGTAATTTTTTATCATAGGTACACTTCAACTGTGAGAGACGGAATCTAAAACAAAAATCCAGAAAATCACATTGTATGATTTCTAAGTAATTAATTTGCATTTTATTGCATGACATAAGTATTTGATACATCAGAAAAGCAGAACTTAATATTTGGTACAGAAACCTTGTTTGCAAAAACAGAGATCATACGGGAACACGGTCACTGTGGTGAGGTGATTGTGTGGAGTAGAGGGAACACGGTCACTGTGGTGAGGTGACTGTGTGGAGTAGAGGGAACACGGTCACTGTGGTGAGGTGACTGTGTGGAGTAGAGGGAACACGGTCACTGTGGTGAGGTGACTGTGTGGAGTAGAGGGAACACGGTCACTGTGGTGAGGTGACTGTGTGGAGTAGAGGGAACACGGTCACTGTGGTGAGGTGACTGTGTGGAGTAGAGGGAACACGGTCACTGTGGTGAGGTGACTGTGTGGAGTAGAGGGAACACGGTCACTGTGGTGAGGTGACTGTGTGGAGTAGAGGGAACACGGTCACTGTGGTGAGGTGACTGTGTGGAGTAGAGGGAACACGGTCACTGTGGTGAGGTGACTGTGTGGAGTAGAGGGAACACGGTCACTGTGGTGAGGTGACTGTGTGGAGTAGAGGGAACACGGTCACTGTGGTGAGGTGAGTTTGCTGTTCCATTCACTCCATTCCATTGTTATATAAATATCCATTGGGGGCTGGTGAGGGGAGGGCGGCCCACAACAATGGCCGGAGTGGAATGGAACAGCACTTCACCATAGTGATTGTGTTCCCTCTACTCTATATAATAGACATCTGTTTAACTGACGTGTTGATACCGGGCTCATCTGTAAAAGTATTCTTACTGATGGTTTTTTCTTACACAGTGCCAGGGACTCGGATGAACAATGGGAACCCACAATGTCAAGATGTCCATCCCCCACTAATTCAGACGCTGAAGCTGGTTCATCCAGCCGGACCCCTGCTGCCTCCGGCTCCACACCTTCCCCCGCCCGGCCATCTAGAGGTGTGAAGAAGCCAGCCCAGAAGCGGAGGAGGGCCAGTGAACCAGCGACAACTACCATCGAGGCAGAGGACCGTTGGCACACTGTGCTAGAAGATGATGTTGAATCACTTCCACCAACATTTAGACCGAACAGGCAGCCAGGACCTCAGCTGGACATGACTGCAGAGTACAGAGTTTCAGCCCAACCAGAACCTGTCCATAGATGAGAGGATGGTAGCCTCAAAGGTTAGAATTGGCCTCAAACAACATATGTGTAACAAGCTCTTTGTTTTGTTTTGGCCGATTCTATGTGTGCCTACACTTGGAATTTGTTTGTTTGTGAGGGGGAAAGCAGTTTTGCGACCGGTAAGGGACTCAGTTATGATTCCGTTATGGAGTTGTTGGATTTTCAACTGCTGGGGAAGGGCTACAAACTGTTTATGGACAACTTCTACACAAGGCCTACCCTGTTCACAGACCTGAGGAAGCAGGATGTGTGGGCTTGTGGCACCATCCGTACCAACAGACAGGGCTTTCCGAAAACCAAGGTGAATGACATGCCTAAGAGGGCTGATCGGGGGACCATGCGATGGATTCGTAAACATGACCTGCTCTTTGTTAAGTGGATGGATGCCAGAGAGGTGGTCATGTGCTCCAGTATCCACAAATCCTTCAGTGGCGATCACGTCAACAGGCGTGTGAAGGATGCCAATGGTGCATGGGCCACAAAAAGGGTCCCCATTCCTGCTGCTATAAAGGATTACAACAAGAGCATGGGAGGTGTAGACCAGTCAGACGCTCTGATAATAGGCTACAATAATGTTCTTCACAAGACAATGAAATGGTACAGGACATTGTTCTATCACTTCATTGACATTGCTGTGATGAATGCCTTCATCCTCCAGAAGGAAATGGCTCAGAGCTGTGGACAGCCCCCCATCTCACAGCTAGCCTTCAGAGAGCTGCTCAGCCCCCCATCTCACAGCTAGCCTTCAGAGAGCTGCTCAGCCCCCCATCTCACAGCTAGCCTTCAGAGAGCTGCTCAGCCCCCCATCTCACAGCTAGCCTTCAGAGAGCTGCTCAGCCCCCCATCTCACAGCTAGCCTTCAGAGAGCTGCTCAGCCCCCCATCTCACAGCTAGCCTTCAGAGAGCTGCTCAGCCCCCCATCTCACAGCTAGCCTTCAGAGAGCTGCTCATCCCCCCATCTCACAGCTAGCCTTCAGAGAGCTGCTCAGCCCTCCATCTCACAGCTAGCCTTCAGAGAGCTGCTCAGCCCCCCATCTCACAGCTAGCCTTCAGAGAGCTGCTCATCCCCCCATCTCACAGCTAGCCTTCAGAGAGCTGCTCATCCCCCCATCTCACAGCTAGCCTTCAGAGAGCTGCTCATCCCCCCATCTCACAGCTAGCCTTCAGAGAGCTGCTCAGCCCTCCATCTCACAGCTAGCCTTCAGAGAGCTGCTCAGCCCTCCATCTCACAGCTAGCCTTCAGAGAGCTGCTCATCCCCCCATCTCACAGCTAGCCTTCAGAGAGCTGCTCATCCAGGAGCTTGCTGGCTACAACATGTCCACTGCATCACATTCTGTCCCTTCTACTCCTGCCACCAGTGGTGTTCACATTCCCAAATTCTTATCTGCAGGCATGAATGTGCCTCGGGGTAAAAAGGGCACAGTGGGGATGCGTCGTTGTGTTCTGTGTCACAGGAAATGCTCTGTCGCCTGCACCGCTTGTTCTGTTACCCTCTGCTTTACACCAGAAAGAGACTGCTATGGGACTTGGCATCAGCAGCAGGATATTGTGTAGAGGACTGAGGATCTACACCAGAAAGAGACTGCTATGGGACTTGGCATCAGCAGCAGGATATTGTGTAGAGGACTGAGGATCTACACCAGAAAGAGACTGCTATGGGACTTGGCATCAGCAGCAGGATATTTTGTAGAGGACTGAGGATCTACACCAGAAAGAGACTGCTATGGGACTTGGCATCAGCAGCAGGATATTGTGTAGAGGACTGAGGATCTACACCAGAAAGAGACTGCTATGGGACTTGGCATCAGCAGCAGGATATTGTGTAGAGGACTGAGGATCTACACCAGAAAGAGACTGCTATGGGACTTGGCATCAGCAGCAGGATATTGTGTAGAGGATCTTCCAAATACTGCCATTCTAAAGTGTGTGTGTGTTTTTTTTTGTGTGGATGTTTTTTTTTCTCCTTCATTTTTTGGGGGGGGGGTGTTAGCATAGCATTTTTGTATGTTGTGTATATAGTTATTTGCTTGAAAATGTATCACTTTACCAATTCGGCCACTTGGGTACATTTGGGCAACTTGTGTGGGACACCTGGGTGACTTCATACTAAATGTCATATCGCTCGCTCATTCCTGACGTTACCAGTCTAAAACTTGACACACACACTGCTGCCATCTAGTGGCCAAAATCTAAATAGCACCTGTGCTGGAATAATACAGTATGGCCTTTCTCTTGCGTTTCAAAGATGTTACAAAGAGATGTTACTCTTTGTGTTATCTTTCACCAGGTCTAATGTGTTATATTCCCCAACATTCCTTTCACATTTCCGTAACCTTCAGAGTCTTTCCTTTCAAATGGTATCAAGAATCTGCATATCTTTGCTTCAGGTCCTGAGCTACAGGCAGGTGGATTTGGGTTTGTCAATAATGAAGGTGAAAATGGAAAACAATGGGTGGATCCAACATTGATGAACCTTCACTGTCTTCATCGCTAAACTAGCAACAATAACTATTGTCTATTGTTATTCTGAATGACCTTCCTGGCCATATGAAAGCCAAGCTAAATACAATGTTAGTGTCAGTTTTGATGTCTTTTGGTTTTGCAAACATTTGTTTATTAGATTATATTTCTCATTAAGAATAATGTTTTAATTCTATATGGGTCACGCCTGGCTTTGGTCATGTTCTCTTATGGGTCAATTATTTTGAATTAGAATATAGAATCATAGAATGCTGTGGGTCAATTATTTTGAATTAGAATATAGAATCATAGAATGCTGTGGGTCAATTATTTTGAATTAGAATATAGAATTATAGAATGCTGTGGGTCAATTATTTTGAATTAGAATATAGAATCATAGAATGCTGTGGGTCAATTATTTTGAATTAGAATATAGAATCATAGAATGCTGTGGGTCAATTATTTTGAATTAGAATATAGAAATGATGCTCTCTGAATCACTTACAGTGCCTTTGGAAAGTATTCAGACCCCTTGACTTTTTCCACATTTTGTTATGTTACAACCTTATTCTACAATTGATTAATTAAAACAAATGATTTAAAAAAAAAACATTTATTAAAAACAAATATCACATTTACATAATTGTTCAGACCCTTTGCTATGTGACTCAAAATTGAGCTCAGGTGCATCCTGTTTCCATTGATCATCCTTGAGATGTGTCTATAACTTGATTGGGGTAAATTCAATTGATTGGACATGATTTGGAAAGCACACACCTCTCTTTATAAAGTCCCACAGTTGACAGTGCATGTCAGAGCAAAAACCAAGCCGTGAGGTCAAAGGAATTGTCCATAGAGCTGCGAGACAGGATTGTGTTGAGGCACAGATCTGGGGAAGGGTACCAAAACATTTCTGCAGCATTGAAGGGCCCTGAATTTGCCCCCTGTAGTAAAAGGTTATTCATGGGGTAAAATGATCTGTTTAAGTCATTAGTAAAGGGCACATCGTTAAAGACTACAATTATATATAATATTTTGTGGTCTCTATCCTCTCAATCATTTATTCCTTCATAAACAGAAAACATATGTACTTAAACACAACATGTGTTCAAGGGCCCCTCTAGGTTCATGACCTCTTGACCATTATATCTGGATATCTGACAACTATTTTTTAAAGGTCAAAGGTGATCTGTTCAGGTCTCCAGTAAAGGATGTATTGTTAAAGAGTACAATGAACCTTTCAAAGAGGATGGTGTGAGACCTCTGGGGGGGGGGGGGGGTTGACTGAGACATCCCTCTTTTATAGGGGTAGAATGTATTTGTTTAGGTCATCAGTAAAGGGGACATCTTAAATATTACAATGACACTTTCAAAGAGGATGGTGTGAGACCTCTGGGGATTTCTGGGGGGGGGGGGGGGGGGGGTTGACTGAGACATCCCTCTTTTATAGGGGTAGAATGTATTTGTTTAGGTCATCGGTAAAGGGGACATCTTAAATATTACAATGACACTTTCAAAGACTGACACATCACGTCACATCCACCCTGAGAACTATTTTTAAAATTGTCAAAGTAATCTGTTTCGGTCGTTAGTAAAACAGATGTTTTCAAAGACACTTGGGGGGCCAGGTCGTTAATTATTTTGTGTACATATAGTTCCCCTGTGTGCAAGGGCCCCCCTAGATTCACAACTTCTTGACCCTTAACATTCCTACCCAAGGTGAGAGAGATTTAATTCATTGAAGGTAAATTACATTTTATTTCAAAAATGTTATTTTATTCAAAAACTTTAGTCCAGACAAACATACAGTGGAGCAAAAAAGTATTTAGTCAGCCACCAATTGTGCAAGTTCTCCCACTTAAAAAGATGAGAGAGGCCTGTAATTTTCATCATAGTTACACTTCAACTATGACAGACAAAAATACAGAAAATCACATTGTAGGATTTTTAATGAATTTATTTGCAAATTATGGTGGAAAATAAGTATTTAGGTAGGTAGGTATGTAGGTATCTCGGATAGAGGGGAGAGAGAGAGGGGAGTGAGGTAAGCATCAACCAGTGGGTCTTGCGACAGGTATACAGAGAGAACCAGTTTACAGAGGAGTATAGAGTGCAGTGAGGTGTCCAAAAATGAGCATTGTTGGCAAATTTGATGGCCGAATCTTGCCGCTCAGTGTATCCTACCATGACTATATCAACCCTACTCCATGTGTTGCCACTATCATGTATCCTACCATTACTATATCAACCCAACTCCATGTGTTGCCACTATCATGTATCCTACCATGACTATATCCAACCCAACTCCATGTGTTGCCACTATCATGTATCCTACAGTCGTGGCCAAAGGTTTTGAGAATGACGCAAATATTAATTTCCGCAAAGTTTGCTGCGTCAGTGTCTAGATATTTTTGTCAGATGTTACTATGGAATTCTGAAGTATAATTACAAGCATTACATAAGTGTCAAAGGCTTTTATTGACAATTACATGAAGTTGATGCAAAGAGTCAATATTTGCAGTGTTGACCCTTCTTTTTCAAGACCTCTGCAATCCACTGATGGCAGCCCATTTTTGCATAATCAATGTTTGGAGTTTGTCAGAATTTGGGTTTTTGTTTGTCCACCCACCTCTTGAGGATTGACCACAAGTTCTCAATGGGATTAAGGTCTGAGGAGTTTCCTGGCAATGGACCCAAAATATTGATGTTTTGTTCCCCAAACCACTTAGTTATCACTTTTGCCTTATGGCAAGGTGCTCCACCATGCTGGAAAAGGCATTGTTCGTCACCAAACTGTTCCTGGATGGTTGGGAGAAGATGGTCTTGGAGGATGTGTTGGTACCATTCTTTATTCATGGCTGTGTCCTGAGGCAAAATTGTGAGTGAGCCCACTCCCTTGGCTGAGAAGCAACCCCACACATGAATGGTCTCAGGATGCTTTACTGTTGGCATGACACAGGACTGATGGTAGCGCTCACCTGGTCTTCTCCGGACAAGCTTTTTTCCCCGATGCCCCAAACAATCGGAAATGGGATTCATGAGAGAAAATGACTTTATCCCAGTCTTCAGCAGTCCAATCCTCAGCAGTCCAATCCCTGTACCTTTTGCAGAAAATCAGTCTGTCCCTGATGTTTTTTCCTGGAGAGAAGTGGCTTCTTTGCTGTCCTTTTTGACACCAGGCCATCCACCAAAAGTCTTTGCCTCACTGTGCATGCAGATGCACTCACACCTGCCTGCTGCCATTCCTAAGCAAGCTCTGTACTGGTGGTGCCCCGATCCCGCAGCTGAATCAACTTTAGGAGACGGTCCTGGTGCTTGCTGGACTTTCTTGGGCACCCTGAAGCCTTCTTCACAACAATTGAACTGCTCTCCTTGAAGTTCTTGAAGATCCGATAAAAGGTTGATTTAGGTGCAATCTTACTGGCCGCAATATCCTTGCCTGCAAAGCAATGATGACGGCACGTGTTTCCTTGCAGGTAACCATGGTTGGACAGAGGAAGAACAATGATTCCAAGCACCACCCTCCTTTTGAAGCTTCCAGTCTGTTATTCGAACTCAATCAGCATGACCGAGTGATTGCCAGCCTTGTCCTCGTCAACACTCACACCTGTGTTAACGAGAGAATCACTGACATGATGTCAGCTGGTCCTTTTATGGCAGGGCTGAAATGCAGTGGAAAAGTTTTTGGGGGATTCAGTTCATTTGAATGGCAAAGAGGGACTTTGCAATTAATTGCAATTCATCTGATCACTCTTCATAACTTTCTGGAGTATATTCAAATTGCCATCATACAAACTGAGGCAGCAGACTTTGAAAACGAATATTTGTGTCATTCTCAAAACTTCTGGCCACGACTGTACAATAACTATATTGTCTTGTCTTTAGTATCATTAAAGGGGAAGACTGTTATTTTATCAAATCAATTCTCTGTAGTTATTATTACGTGATTAAACAAATCATGTAAATTTAACTAACTAGGAAGTCGGGGCACCACGGAAAATGTTCAGATTACAAAGTTATAATTTTCCTGAATATACTCTTGTGGTGTGGTCACGTGGTCTGAAAGGTCCATCTCTCTCTAGGTCAGTGTTGTCGTACTAGATTTGCGACCTTTCCAGCTGCTGTCTGTTAGGCTGTCACCGAGGACTCACTTCTTCTTGAGTGATCAATATTTCAGAGTTCATAACATTTCACGTGTAGAGCAAAAGCTCCCACGTTTCCTGTATGGTTGAGAACAAGTCTCCTACATTTCCTGGTCCATCCCCCGTTATTTGGAACGTAAGTGACTTTTCGTTATGTAGATATTTAACTATCCTCAACCACAGCTCACTTTTCGTTATGTAGAGTGGATATTTAACTATCCGCAACCACAGCTCACTTTTCGTTATGTAGATATTTAACTATCCGCAACCACAGCTCACTTTTCGTTATGTAGAGTGGATATTTAACTATCCGCAACCACAGCTCATGCTGGGGTTTGCTTAGTCCGATGTGAATTGGGTCACGGGGGCTCTTATAGAAATATGGAAAAGGAGTTGGTTCATCATTTTTTAAATCATTTTTTAAATATACCTTATAACTGGAACCTCCATCAGACGCTAGCCAGCTAACTAGCTACTAGTCATTGTTAGCCACTGCTAGCGGTCTTCACCTTTAGCTCAGACACCAGCTTCCTGCCAGTCTGCACAGCGCGATATCAACCCAGAGGATATCGGACTGCTTTTCTCTACCACATCACCAAGATTCCTGCCGCATGATCTGGACCATTACACCAGATCATTGCTGCTAGCTTGCTGCAACCGAGTGGCTATTGTGGCTAACGCCTCTGTCCCGAAGCCTGCACCAGTTAGCCTTGAGCTAGGCGCATCTCCCGGCTAGCCGACGAAGTAATAACAGCTAATTCTTGGGCTACACTACCTCTTTTTCCAATTGGCCTGGACCCTTTATTGTCAACACGGAGCCCCGCCGGTCATTCACGACTGTTCTGCCGACGTAATCGCCCGATGTGGTTTCAATAGGCTTTTCCGTTGCGATATCGCCGAAGACCCATCTGCTAGCCCCGGCCCGCTAGCTTTCTGAACGCCGTGTCTCCCGCTTGCCTAGCGTAGTAGCGACTACCGAACGGCTCCCTGACTCACCTATTGCTGCTCATTGGACCCTATGATCACTCGGCTACACAGCTGATGCCTGCTGGATTGTTCATTAAGACTGTACCTCATTTAGTTTATCTGTCGGCCCCGGCCTCGAACTCAGGTCCTGTGTATACCTAAGTGACCCCCTCTGCCCATTCATCACCATTTACCCGCTTTGATTGCTTTATGCCTCTCTCTAATGTCAATATGCTTTGTCTACTGCTGTTTTGGTTAGTTCTTATTGTCTTATTTCACTGTAGAGCCCCCAGCCCTGCCCTACATGCCTCTCTCTAATGTCAATATGCCTTGTCTACTGCTGTTTCGGTTAGTTCTTATTGTCTTATTTCACTGTAGAGCCCCCAGCCCTGCCCAACATGCCTCTCTCTAATGTCAATATGCCTTGTCTACTGCTGTTTCGGTTAGTTCTTATTGTCTTATTTCACTGTAGAGCCCCCAGCCCTGCCCAACATGCCTCTCTCTAATGTCAATATGCCTTGTCTACTGCTGTTTCGGTTAGTTCTTATTGTCTTATTTCACTGTAGAGCCCCCAGCCCTGCCCAACATGCCTCTCTCTAATGTCAATATGCCTTGTCTACTGCTGTTTCGGTTAGTTCTCCACTGTACTCCACTGTACTCACATCCTACCATACCCCTGTCTGTACATTATGCCCTGAATCTATTCTACCCAGAAACCTGCTCCTTTTACTCTCTGTTCGTAAGGCACTAGACGACCAGTTCTTATAGCCTTTAGCCGTACACTCAAGGTCCTAAACGATATCATAACCGCCATAACAGCAATCGATAAGAGACAGTACTGTGCAAGCAGTCTTCATCCCACCTGGCCAAGGCTTTTGACTCTGTCAATCACCACATTCTTATCAGCAGACTCAATGGTCCTGGTAATCCGTCTGGCCCCACAGCCTTGGGAATGTTGACCTGTTTAAGGTATTACTCAATGGTCCTGGTAATCCGTCTGGCCCCACGGCCTTGTGAATGTTGACCTGTTTAAGGTGTTACTCATGCTATGGAGAACCGACGTGTTGCTTGCCTCGAAGTGAGCATAGAAGTGATTTAGCTCGTCTGGTAGGCTCGTGTCACTGGGCAGCTCGCGGTTGTGCTTCCCTTTTGTACTCTGTAATAGTATGCAAGCCCAGCCACATAAGACGAGCGTCGGAGCTGGTGTAGTACAATTTAATTTTAGCCCTGTATTGGCAACTCCAACCCAGGAGGAGCCCAAGTCTCATCACCCAGTGCTACAGGCGTCGCCACAAAGAGTGGGTGGACTACTGAGGCTCTGGTCACTGCTTTCCACCAGGGTCTGTCTAACTCCATAGAGGATGAACTGTATATATTGCTACAGGCGTCGCCACAAAGAGTGGGTGGACTACTGAGGCTCTGGTCACTGCTTTCCACCAGGGTCTGTCTAACTCCATAGAGGATGAACTGTATATATTGCTACAGGCGTCGCCACAGAGAGTGGGTGGACTACTGAGGCTCTGGTCACTGCTTTCCACCAGGGTCTGTCTAACTCCATGGAGGATGAACTGTATATATTGCTACAGGCGTCGCCACAGAGAGTGGGTGGACTACTGAGGCTCTGGTCACTGCTTTCCACCAGGGTCTGTCTAACTCCATAGAGGATGAACTGTATATATTGCTACAGGCGTCGCCACAGAGAGTGGGTGGACTACTGAGGCTCTGGTCACTGCTTTCCACCAGGGTCTGTCTAACTCCATGGAGGATGAACTGTATATATTGCTACAGGCGTCGCCACAGAGAGTGGGTGGACTACTGAGGCTCTGGTCACTGCTTTCCACCAGGGTCTGTCAACTCCATAGAGGATGAACTGTATATATTGCTACAGGCGTCGCCACAGAGAGTGGGTGGACTACTGAGGCTCTGGTCACTGCTTTCCACCAGGGTCTGTCTAACTCCATAGAGGATGAACTGTATATATTGCTACAGGCGTCGCCACAGAGAGTGGGTGGACTACTGAGGCTCTGGTCACTGCTTTCCACCAGGGTCTGTCTAACTCCATAGAGGATGAACTGTATATATTGCTACAGGCGTCGCCACAGAGAGTGGGTGGACTACTGAGGCTCTGGTCACTGCTTTCCACCAGGGTCTGTCTAACTCCATAGAGGATGAACTGTATATATTGCTACAGGCGTCGCCACAGAGAGTGGGTGGACTACTGAGGCTCTGGTCACTGCTTTCCACCAGGGTCTGTCTAACTCCATAGAGGATGAACTGTATATATTGCTACAGGCGTCGCCACAGAGAGTGGGGTGGACTACTGAGGCTCTGGTCACTGCTTTCCACCAGGGTCTGTCTAACTCCATAGAGGATGAACTGTATATATTGCTACAGGCGTCGCCACAGAGAGTGGGTGGACTACTGAGGCTCTGGTCACTGCTTTCCACCAGGGTCTGTCTAACTCCATAGAGGATGAACTGTATATATTGCTACAGGCGTCGCCACAGAGAGTGGGTGGACTACTGAGGCTCTGGTCACTGCTTTCCACCAGGGTCTGTCTAACTCCATAGAGGATGAACTGTATATATTGCTACAGGCATCGCCACAGAGAGTGGGTGGACTACTGAGGCTCTGGTCACTGCTTTCCACCAGGGTCTGTCTAACTCCATAGAGGATGAACTGTATATATTGCTACAGGCGTCGCCACAGAGAGTGGGTGGACTACTGAGGCTCTGGTCACTGCTTTCCACCAGGGTCTGTCTAACTCCATAGAGGATGAACTGTATATATTGCTACAGGCGTCGCCACAGAGAGTGGGTGGACTACTGAGGCTCTGGTCACTGCTTTCCACCAGGGTCTGTCTAACTCCATAGAGGATGAACTGTATATATTGCTACAGGCGTCGCCACAGAGAGTGGGTGGACTACTGAGGCTCTGGTCACTGCTTTCCACCAGGGTCTGTCTAACTCCATAGAGGATGAACTGTATATATTGCTACAGGCATCGCCACAGAGAGTGGGTGGACTACTGAGGCTCTGGTCACTGCTTTCCACCAGGGTCTGTCTAACTCCATAGAGGATGAACTGTATATATTGCTACAGGCGTCGCCACAGAGAGTGGGTGGACTACTGAGGCTCTGGTCACTGCTTTCCACCAGGGTCTGTCTAACTCCATAGAGGATGAACTGTATATATTGCTACAGGCGTCGCCACAGAGAGTGGGTGGACTACTGAGGCTCTGGTCACTGCTTTCCACCAGGGTCTGTCTAACTCCATAGAGGATGAACTGTATATATTGCTACAGGCGTCGCCACAGAGAGTGGGTGGACTACTGAGGCTCTGGTCACTGCTTTCCACCAGGGTCTGTCTAACTCCATAGAGGATGACTGTATATATTGCTACAGGCATCGCCACAGAGAGTGGGTGGACTACTGAGGCTCTGGTCACTGCTTTCCACCAGGGTCTGTCTAACTCCATAGAGGATGAACTGTATATATTTGCTACAGGCGTCGCCACAGAGAGTGGGTGGACTACTGAGGCTCTGGTCACTGCTTTCCACCAGGTCTGTCTAACTCCATAGAGGATGAACTGTATATATAGCTACAGGCGTCGCACAAGAGAGTGGGTGGACTACTGAGGCTCTGGTCACTGCTTTCCACCAGGGTCTGTCAACTCCATAGAGGATGAAATGTATTAAAGTATTGGCAGTAAGAAGTATGAGAAAACATAACATCTTGTTGTTTTTAAATACTTCTTATGACCATGCTTGCCAGAATAAAATTGTAAGCGGAGATTTTTCTCCAGTCTGCGTACCCACTCCAGTCAGCAGATGGTGATGTGCGTCTTTCAGGATAATCTTCTTGTGTGACGTATAATCCAGTGGACGAGACGGGCAGCTTCTTCACCAGCAACAACATGCTGATTTAACCACGCGGTAGCTTGCTAGTAACATAAAACCGAAACATTGAAGCTTTTTAGACCAATCTTGTGTATATTATCTTAGTGTTAGAACAAAAATGTGTTTACGTTTTCTAACTAGTTAATTTAAACGTAATTTTCTTGTTAAATTATCAAATGTGTTAAGTTGATACTGCACGAGGCCTAATCGTCCGGAGCATGAGGTCTTAGCAAGACGGAGATAGAAGCCCTGGTGAACGGAGAGGAAGAAGCTTTCAGAATGAAAAGAGGGAAGAGGATGATATTACAGTGAAGGAAGAGTTGTCAAAAAGGAGGAAGATTGCCATAACATTGGAAGAACATTATAGAGGTAAAAGAGGAAGAGATGGCTGTCTCAATAAAAGAGAAGAAGGGAAGACGTTTGGGTGTGAAAAAGGAGACTGAATATCAGATTAAGACCAGTGAGTATTGTCTTACAAACAATAATAATAACGGCAACAAAGTAGTCATTTGTTGAACCACCGTGGGGTTTTAAGGGATCTTCACTAACGTTCTACACTGAATATGTTGTTCAGTACTGTAGGAATTGTTAAAGGTGCAATCCGCCATTGGTACATATATTTTTGGACTTTTAAATTAGATATAATTGAATTCTCCACGTGGTCTACATTAAAGTGCACCTCATCTAATATAACAGGCTTTTAACACAATATTTTACTAAAATCATGATTGTTAGAAATATTCATGCCTTTTTGTAAGACTCTGTTGCTGTCTCATTCACAACAGGAGAGAGACATGACTATTATGGATCCTCTGGGGAGCCTCAACAACATCCTGATGCTGACGAGGCAGAGAAGAGTCTCTCCAGATCAGAACACCAGATGGTACAGCTTGGTCTGGTCTAGCATACAGCTTTCTCGATCGGGCTCTGGGCTGAGTTTCTATAGAGCACTTTATGACAACAGTGACATCCAGCATCCCTAATGATGTGCGTCCTGTGTCCCCTCTTTATGGTTACCGGACAACGCTAGCCCTTCCTCTCTCCCGGAGTCCCTAATGTCGTGCCCTCTCCCGGTGTTTAGCACCTTTACTGCTGGGGTATGAAGAGGTTGTCTGTGCTGTCGGTGGACTGCCGGAAAACACACGGGGCTGAGTGGAACTGTGAGAGGAGGAGAAGAGAAGAAAGGATCAGATTTGACTCATCAAAGTAAGTAGTTTAGTTGGAACAAATACAATAGATCTGTCCACTGGTATCTGTTACCAGGACACCAGCAGACTTGCTTAGTTGGACAGGAAGGTGGACTGGTGGATATGGATGTTTATGAATATCATAACACTGAAAAAAGATTCTGCCAATGAAAAGAGAGAACCAATTTACCACATAAAACCTTGATGAAAGTTAGATTTAGAGAGAAGTTTCAGATGATCATGATGTAAGGGCTTGTTTTTACAAAAACGTTTCCAGAAACATTAGGATGTTACATTGCTCTGTCCCAGTCAACCCCCTGTCTTACAAGACTGTAGAACAGGCAAGAACAATTCAAAACAATTCAAGACACTTCAATGTGGTCTGTATTGCTTCATTAACATCTGATCTACAGAACTTGTTAAAAATGTCCAATACATATATATATTTTTTTAAAGCTCCGTAAACATTTCTAAAAAGCCATGAATATGGTTGAATGAAAAGCATTTTTTGTGAGACTTTGCCTCGGTCTCTGTAATGGACAAAAGTATTTATTTGTTCATGTTAACTGACGTTAGTGTGCCAGTTTAGCCTCCATTGTCACTGTCCCCATACTGTGCTCAACTAGTGATCCTCTGCTTCTCATCACATGTGACCACTCTCTCTTGACAATGAACCGATGGAGCTATAGAAAAGGTACCAGTTGGACAGCTCCATCTAGTGACGTTTCAAGCTGTGGAGTGAACTTACGGTGCGTTACGTACCTCCGTTACACATGTTCAGGCTGACTTTCTCACGGAATCGACCATATATGAACGCTGCCCTGCGTCTCCACCATTACATAATTAATGGAGCTGGTTGAGAGAATGCCAAGAGTGTGCAAAGCTGTCATCAAGGCAAAGGGTTGGCTACTTTGAAGAATAGAAGAATACCACATTTAAAATATATTTTTGATTGTTATCACTTTTTTTGGGTTACTACATGATTCCATTTGTGTTATTTCATAGTTTTATGATGTCTTCACTATATTCTACAATGTAGAAAATTGTAAAAAATAAAACCCTTCAACGAGTAGGTGAGTCTAAACGTGTGACTGGTGCTATATATATATATACACACAGTATATCACAAAAGTGAGTACACCCCTCACATTTTGTAAATATTTGAGTATTTCTTTTCATGTGACAACACTGAAGAAATGACACTTTGCTACAATGTAAAGTAGTGAGTGTACAGCTTGTATAACAGTGTAATAATTTTCTGTCCCCTCAAAATACTCAAAACACAGCCATTAATGTCTAAAACCACTGGCAACAAAAGTAAGTACACCCCTCATGAACACCTAAGTAAACACCTCCAGTGGATATTCCTGCAGTCAGCCAATTGGTTATACGTAGGGGGGGGGGGTAATAATCTGTATTACCATCCCAGTGGTGGAGTGCAGGGTAATAATCCATTGGGTGGGCATAACCACGAACCTCCAATCAGAATTCGTTTTTCCCACAAAAGCGGCTTTATTGCAGAGAGAAATACTCCTCAGTTTCATCATCATCATCAACGTGGTCTGCGTTGTGTCTGGATGTACTACCAAATTCTCTAAAACAACGTTTGAGGTGGCTTATGGTAGAGAAATTAAGATTCAATTCTCTGTTTAACAGCTCCAGTGGATATTCCTGCATTGCCAATTGCACACTCCCTTAAAACTTGAGACATCTGAGGCATTGTGTTGTGTGACCAAAACACATTTAGTGGCCTTTTATTGTCCCCAGCACAAGGTGCACCTGAGTAATGATAATGCTGTTTAATCTTCTTCTTCTTCTTGATATGCCACACCTGTCAGGTGGATAGATTTTCTTGGCAAAGGAGAAATGTTCACTAACAGGATGAAAACAAATTTGTGCACCAAATTGAGAGAAATAATATTTTCACTTAAATTATTTATATTTTTTGGAACATCTACCCAAATTAATCGTGACATTAATGGTAGTCAAATATTAAATATGTGTGAAGAATTTTTTTTTTTTAAAGCCATTGTGTCGACTATATTGACAACGGGGAGGATGGAGATGTTACTGATGTGCTATGTGCCTGTCTCCAAGTTTGGACTTTGACTTATTTTCGGTTTAAGGACGTGTGTAGGTCACATTCATTATCGTACAACTATGAAGGTTATATATTTACACACCACCTGCTTGATAGGAATCCAGCGATGTCTGTCTTGAGTGATCTAGAACATTCTAGTTGTTTGTGTTCCGACTTATAAAACAGAGATAATAATAGGTAATGTTAAACATATCAGTAATTACCAGGTAGCTTTACAACATCATTTGATTGTTTTGAATGATGAAATGGTTGAAAGCTGACCTCAGGACATTGAGGGATCTGATTTGGATTAAACCTCATAGCAAGGCAGGTTTTTATCATGTAGAGATTTCATTCAGGTCTCTCTTTAAATGAACACTGTTTATTGCAGGAGGAAAACCAAACTTGGAGAAAACCAGAAACGTCCAATCAGCAAGACGACACCTCTGCTCCCACTGTGGAAAGAGTTTTAACCAGTTCGTTAGCATGAGAAGACATGAGAGAATACACACAGGGGAGAAGCCACACCATTGCATCCAGTGTGGAAAGAGTTTTAACCAGTTAGGAAACATGAAATCTCACGAACGAATACACACAGGGGAGGAAGCCTTTCCATTGCCTCCCAGTGTGGAAAGAGTTTTGGAGAGTCAGGAAACCTGAATGCTCACGAGCGAATACACACAGGGGAGAAGCCTATTCCACTGCTCCCACTGCGGAATAGCGTTTTTAACCATCAGGAAAGCTGAAAGAACACATGAGACTGCACACAGAGGAGAACCCTTACAAATGTTCAGACTGTGGGAAGACATATTACTCATCATGGTCACTTAAACGTCATGTGAGAATCCACACAGGAGAATAATTACTTCTAGCGTGTATGTTGATATTTCACTTCACATTGACTTCATCAGAGAACATACACAGTGGTCCCGTTGTCTTATATTGTTGACTGAGAATGTGTTTACCCTGTTTTTACCAGATGAAATGTAATTGTACAAAGTATACTTAAACATATAGTGTGTGTGTTTTATTAGAAAACATGAATTGAATATGGAGTCTGTCAGTTTGAATATAAAGAAGATCAGGTTCCATTCTTTTAAACTGTCCTTTTTTAAACTCTCTGTGTGTTTATCTGGGTGTGTCATTCCTCCAGCACTACAGATATCAAGTGATATTTGGATGTGATGCATTAGTTCCATTGTTGACATTTGCATTGTTGGCCCCACTGATGATTTTAATGAAATGAAAATGTTCAGATCTGTGTAATGGAAAATGTTAATTGTTTGTGTGTCCACATAACTGAGTATAGTGACTAACCTTGTGAAACTGTCCTATTATAAGCTCCTGTTCTTGGGAGTATCATCCTGTGTTGCAACCAATTTACACCTGCGTCCTTGTATGAATAAAGTCCGCCCAGGGAACAGGAAACTATAAAGATATGTGCTCATCACTCAATGCTTCAGGAATTCAGACTGTCTACACTGCGCTGTGTAACTCTGTTATTCTCTCTGAGCTCAGAAATAAAGAATCTTGGTTTGACTTGGACTCCAGCAGATTCTTATTTATAATATCCACCCACAACTCTCCCAAGGATTGCTGTTATCATTGTCTCAATGAGGAGTTTCTCGTTGACTTTCCTGGGGGCATTTTCATTACAAGCCTCCCACTGGTTCAATAAACGTAATTTCCACGTAATTTCAACAAAACAAATCCATGTGATGGTGTTAGATCAATGTAGAAAACTGATTGGATGTAAAATCAGGTATTTTTATGTTTTTGTGTTTCACCCAACTTGCAACCTAAATCCAGTGACAGGTGACATTTTGTGTTGATTTCATGTTGAATTCCCTTTACTTGACAACTCAAAGAAATGTAAATAGAAACTAGATGTTAAACTGACGTCTGTGCCCAGTGGGCCTGGTTTGAAAAAGCAGTAGGTGTTCCTATCGCATTTTCAACTCTCTCATTATATAGAGAAAACGTGCCTGCTCTAGCCAACAGCTCACAGATACAGTGCAGGTAGGCTACCTACATGATTACATGATGAGATTATTATTATAATTAGTAGTAGTGCCACAAAAAATAACGCTTTGCTGTTAAATTAGTTTGCTGTTACATTTCAATGAAACATGGTGAAGCCCCAAAATTGCCCCTCGCTAGAAGCGATGTGTTTCAGACATAAGGATAGTGGATGGCTGCAACTTTCTACTTTTAAACTCGGACAAAACAGAGATGCTTGTTCTAGGTCCGAAGAAGCAAAGAGATCTTCGTTGAATCTGACAATTCATCTGATGGTTGTACAGTTGTCTCAAATAAAACTGTGAAGGACCTCGTGCGATTACTCTGACCCTGATCTCTCTTTGAAGAACATATCAAGACCATTTCGAGGACAGCTTTTTTTCCATCTACGTAACATTGCAAAAATCAGAAACTTTCTGTCCAAACATGATGCAGAAAAATTTATCCATGCTTTTGTCACTTCTAGGTTAGACTACTGCAATGCTCTACTTTCCGGCGACCCGGATAAAGCACTAAATAAACTTCAGTTAGTGCTAAATACGGCTGCTAGAATCCTGACTAGAACCAAAGAATTTGATCATATTACTCCAGTGCTAGCCTCCCTACACTGGCTTTCCTGTAAGGCAAGGGCTGATTTCAAGGTTTTACTGCTGACCTACAAAGCATTACATGGGCTTGCTCCTACCTATCTTTCCGATTTGGTCCTGCCGTACATACCTACACGTACGCTTCGGTCCCAAGACGCAGTCCTCCTTACTGTCCCTAGAACATCTAAGCAAACAGCTGGAGGCAGGGCTTTCTCCTATAGAGCTCCATTTTTATGGAATGGTCTGCCTACCCATGTCAGAGACGCAAACTCGGTCTCAACCTTTAAGTCTTTACTGAAGACTCATCTCTTCAGTGGGTCATATGATTGAGTGTAGTCTGGCCCAGGAGTGGGAAGGTGAACGGAAAGGCTCTGGAGCAACGTACCGCCCTTGCTGTCTCTGCCTGGCCGGTTCCCCTGCCTCTAACCCTATTACAGGGGCTGAGTCACTGGCTTACTGGGGCTCTCTCATACCGTCCCTGGGAGGGGTGCGTCACCTGAGTGGGTTGAGTCACTGATGTGGTCATCCTGTCTGGGTGTCGTCCTTGGCTGTGCTTAGGCAAAGTGGGTGGGGTTATATCCTTCATGTTTGGCCCTGTCCGGGGGTGTCCTCGGGTGGGGCCACAGTGTCTCCTGACCCCTCCTGTCTCAGCCTCCAGTATTTATGCTGCAGTAGTTTATGTGTCGGGGGGCTAGGGTCAGTTTGTTATATCTGGAGAACTTCTCCTGTCCTATTCGGTGTCCTGTGTGAATTTAAGTGTGCTCTCTCTAATTCTCTCTTTCTCTCTTTCTTTCTTTCTCTCTCTCAGAGGACCTGAGCCCTAGGATCATGCCTCAGGACTACCTGACATGATGACTCCTTGCTGTCCCAGTCCACCTGGCCGTGCTGCTGCTGCTCCAGTTTCAACTGTTCTGCCTTATTATTGGACCATGCTGGTAATTTATGAACATTTGAACATCTTGGCCATGTTCTGTTATAATCTCCACCCGGCACAGCCAGGAGAGGACTGGCCACCCCACATAGCCTGGTTCCTCTCTAGGTTTCTTCCTAGGTTTTGGCCTTTCTAGGGAGTTTTTCCTAGCCACCGTGCTTCTACACCTGCATTGCTTGCTGTTTGGGGTTTTAGGCTGGGTTTCTGTACAGCACTTTGAGATATCAGCTGATGTACGAAGGGCTATATAAATAAATTTGATTTGATTTTGATTTGAATGAGTAGGTGTGTCCAAACTGTTGACTGGTCCTGTATATAAACTGTAGTACTGGGATGCAAACTCAAAATGTAATACATTTCAACTCTATATCTGACATGGTGTCTTCTGTTTTTTTGACTCAGATCTGCTTTATTACTGTCACTTTTAGTGAGTTTGGTATATGTAGGAGGGCCAAACACAGGAAGTAGCTCTTTTCACTAGTTTAGTTGGAATACAGTCCAGTATGCCGCTTGAAGGTTTAGAGGCCATGACTATTTTAATGGAATGTGTCAAGCGATACAAGATTTAAAAAATCTAGTGTTTCCATTTATCTGAGGTCCTGGCAGTTTCGTGCAGACTCAGGACAACTGAATGAATGTTTGTGTTGCCACCCCAGGGTCACAATACTACTCATAAAGACCATTTAGAATTTAGAATGTTTGTGTTGCCACCCCAGGGTCACAATACTACTCATAAAGAACATTTAGAATTTAGAATGTTTGTGTTGCCACCCCAGGGTCACATTACTACTCATAAAGAACATTTAGAATGTTTGTGTTGTCACCCCAGGGTCACAATACTACTCATAAAGAACATTAGAATGTTTGTGTTGCCACCCCAGGGTCACATTACTACTCATAAAGAACATTTAGAATGTTTGTGTTGGCACCCCAGGGTCACAATACTACTAATAAAGAACATTTAGAATGTTTGTGTTGCCACCCCAGGGTCACAATACTACATAAAGAACATTTAGAATTTAGAATGTTTGTGTTGCCTCGCTAGGATCACAATACTACGAGATAGAACCTGTTGTATGAGATAGAACCTGTTGTATGAGATAGAACCTGTTGTATGAGTAAGAACCTGTTGTATGAGATAGAACCTGTTGTATGAGATAGAACCTGTTGTATGAGATAGAACCTGTTGTATGAGATAGAACCTGTTGTATGAGATAGAACCTGTTGTATGAGATAGAACCTGTTGTATGAGATAGAACCTGTTGTATGAGATAGACCTGTTGTATGAGATAGAACCTGTTGTATGAGTAAGAACCTGTTGTATGAGTAAGAACTGTTGTGTCCTGTTGGGGCGTCGCCAGTCCTGAGCTCACCTGCGTGAATTGTTTGTTTGCTTATATGTTAAATTTTGTTTCGTTTTGTGTAAATCCGTCGCCAGTTTAAAAGTATATTGTTCGGTGGCATGTGTGACGACCTTAATCCTAATGTTACGTACGTTGTTGGAATGAGACCAAGGTGCAGCGTGGTAGGCGAACATCTTACTTTTATTTAAAATGAACAAAAAAAAACGAACGTAAACTTCTGCTACACAGCACCTATACAAAATCACGATCCCACAACCTAAGGTGGGAAAAAAAGGCTGCCTAAGTATGATCCCCAATCAGAGACAACGATAGACAGCTGCCTCTGATTGAGAACAGGCCGAAAAAAAAGAAAAGAAAACTAGATTGCCCACCTAAATCACACCCTAACCAAATAGAGAAATAGAAAAGCTCTCTGAAGGTCAGGGCGTGACACCTAATCGCTGTAATATGCGGAAATGTTACAATCACTACCGGAGGTTGTATGGATTCAGTGAGTAAAATCAACCACTATCACCTACTCCCGTGAGTTTCTGTTCTCTTTCCCAGATAAAGAGAGAAGAAGGAGAAGGAGCGCACACTCTCCAAAACAGCATGGCCTTGCCAGATGGTTGTTCTACAAAATCAACAAACAAACAAAAGGTGAGCTAAGAAGAAGTGAGGCTCAAGAGGTGTTATCAGGAACAGATTACGGAGGGGGGAAGAAGAACTCACCCTGTCAAAATGTGCAGGTCATTAAATAACAAACTGGACGAGTTAGCGGCTACTCATGGCTCCTATATTGTGATCACTACATCTGATGGATCTGGATGCTGCTTTAAAACCCATTTCTGCAGCATTAGTAAAGATATGATCAAAACATGTTGATGATTTCATTCCTCTACTGTTTGTAACTACCCTGGTAGGTTGACTGATAACCTGAACCAGGTTGCCAGCACTGGTTACAGTTGAAGTTTATTCCTGAGTAGGCAGCTTGATGAGAGCCAGTCAATATTTAAATCACCCAGAAAATAT